>NC_091217.1:9395373-9572873 GCF_040958095.1 Procambarus clarkii | reverse complement strand
CCAGGACCGCCAGAAGGCTTACTATAAGAGCCCTCAGATCACCACCACCACGCCCGAGGGCGACTGCTTCCACTTCTGGTTCTACCTCATCTCCTACAAGTGAGCTTTTGTATCACTGTTAATGTTAGAATATTAATAATATATATATATATACCTTATATATATATATATATATATATATAATCCTTTTGTGATATAAATTAATACTGGCGCAAGATTCAGCATTCATGAAATTATTTTTTCAGTGCATCAGCACCTGTAGGAGAGCTGGCAGTACGTCTCCTGACCAACGTGGTGTCAGAACGCATATGGGAACACACTTACAACTACCGCAGTGGGTGGCAGTTCGGCCAGGTTACTGTCAAACACCAGCAAAACTTCAGTGTAAGTTATTGGTGTTTGCTGTGTCATCTTATATTACAGCACAGTTTTCCAACCTTTTTCAACTCGCGGCACACTGAACAAGGTGCTGAAATTGCTAAGACCCGCCATAATTTTTGTTATGAAGACTTTATATATACAGTATATAAAAACGGGTAATAAGATTATTTTTAAAAGTTTAATAGCTAAAATTCTAATCATAGTCTTATTTTTTTTAATAATGTTGATCATGGATTTCAAATGATTGGTTTTTATAATTAATGTTCGTATTTCTTATTATTCATGTTTTTTTTTTATATATTCCTGGAACTCCCGCGCCAGACTGGTTAAAAAACACTATTAGAGAGTGGGATGGCTTGAAAGGGTCAGATCAGTGATTCTAGCAAGAATTTTCTACATTTTTTGGTTCTCTTTCACTTGGAAGGAAGTTGAAAAAGTAACTCACTCTCCAAAATTCATTTTGCAATTGTTTTGAGCCTGACGCGTGTCGCTCAAGGACGCATTACATTGAGGCAGTCTGGAATACCATAACAAGCAGAGGGAAAGTAAAGACATGAGGCAGGTTTTGACATTATATACAGCATGCAGGATGAGGCGAGGCGAGGTCCATGTGGGGCCGAAGGCAGGGTGTGAGGTGGCACTTCCGTCCTGATCTTGTGGAAGGTATAAAAGATTGTATACCCTCAAGAGTAAGCTGTAATATGTAGTGCTTCGGCCATATCATGACTAGCAACGCCAAAATAGCTGACAGATTCAGCAAAAATAGACTATTTGGATAGTCTAGAATAGACTAGATAGTCAAAAACTAGATACTAGTCTAGATAGTCAAAAATAGACTAGTTGGAACTCTTCATATCCCACACTCTCGTGTAACTATCAACTTACCTTACACTTAAGGGTATTCTACCGTCCATACGACAGAACTATCAATTTAGTTAAATAATTTAACCTCTTGAATGCAACAAAGGTTGATGATGAAGGAAATTTTAATTTTGTGAAGTTCACATCAACTCAAGGATAAAAATTAATAATTTGGTTACTTCCTGAGTCTATGAAATACCTGGACGCAAATTATTGTAGAGGTGAGCCTCTCGATGATTTTACAAAATGTTGAAATTTCTATATTTTTTTATTTTTTAATTTTATTATTGCCTGTAATTTGGTATTTTTTAGTGTAATGGTATTATACATAAGAATTAAGGAAACTGCAGAAGGCCTATTTGTCCATATTTATGGACAATAACAACTATTTATATCACGCAAACTCATTCATATATTTGTCTTACCTGCGCTTGAAACAATCAAGTGATCCCACATATATTATGTTACCCGGTTATCTGTTCCACAAATCAATAACCCTGTTTCCAAACCAGTATTTCTCCAGTTCTTTCCTAAATTTATCCATTTTATATCCATTGTTTCGTGCTCTATTTTGATGCCTTATTTCTACCCGCCGGGTATTATTATTTCAAAGGGAAGGATGGTATTATTATTTTAAAGGGAATGATGATATTAATAATATTATTATTAAAGGAGAGAATAGTGTAGAGGATTCACCACACCTTATTTCGTTAATGTCTTTGATAGCTGTCATTTACTTTGTGTTGGTTTCATTGTTAGCTATTACTCGTTTCAGAAATTGTATTTTACTAAAATGTACTAATCAAAATCTTGTTATCTACCAACAGATAATCTTAGAAGGTTTACGCAAGACAGGCAACGAGGGTGCCATGGGCTGGGATGACCTGTCCATCGTGCGGGGACCCTGTGGTGACCCGGGGTCCTGCTCCTTCGAGAATGGCTTGTGTGGCTGGGCAGACGAAGGCATGCAGGCCCACCACTTCACCAGCAACAACTGGGTATGGTACACAGCAGAGGATGGCCTCTATGGTCTGCTGGTCGACCACACTACTCTCTCTGGCAAAGGTTTGTTGTTGTGCTTGCTCACTTTCCTCACTGTTGGCTTTTGCCAATTGTTTAGTCATTATACGTAAGGTGAAGAATAAGTAATTATCAGAAGAAGGTGCTAAGCCAGCATACTATATAGTACTAGGAAGCAAAATAATCAAATTGTGTAAAACTGATGCTAGAATTTCAATATGATTTTTTTGTGCAATTTTTGAGTTGACAAATTAATCTGAGATACTTATTTTTGTTAGTCTGTAATAGATAGTCATTATATCTATTATAATGAGCATCGTTATACAGTGTATATGTTGTGGCCACCTTTATCGCCAGTGGATGAAAATAAGAAAATCATATTGAATAGTGCACATAATTTGATAGATTATGGTATTTGTATTCTTTATGGATACAAATGTAGATACACTGTATATATAACCAGAGAATTATCAGAGGACGTTGGTGGGTGGGAAGCCAGCAGCCGTCTACTGGTAAATGTGTGGCCACGTCTGGGGTAGAAAATAATAATAATAATAATAATAATAATAATAATAATAATAATAATAATAAAATGGTAAAAACAAGGTTGTTGACTGTTATTTAACAACACACAACACTCATTGCCATGATTATTTTCCTTGTGTTTAATGACCGGTATGCGGCCATTTGGGTTATTCTGCCTTTCCATTAGGGTCAGTTGATCCAAACGTTGAGACATCTTGGTAACAGGAGTAATATGTTTTATGTGCTCACTATGTAGAGAAATGCTGTCATGTGAATTCTCGCAACATTTAAATTAATTCTCCTTTGGCAAACAGTTCGATTTCCGGGCAGGACGAAGACATTCGGGCACATTTCCTTACAAACAATGTCTCCGTTCATATAGCATTAATATGGAGATATAGGAGTCAGGCGACTATTGTGGGTTGCATCTTAGGAAAGGTCAAATATTGACCTAGTGGGGGGGGGGAGGATCTCGATGTACCTAACAGTTAAGCTTTCTTTCCTCAATAAAAGGAAAAATATATTTTACCTGGTCAAGGTGGTCAT
Source organism: Procambarus clarkii (assembly GCF_040958095.1). Lineage (NCBI taxonomy): Eukaryota > Metazoa > Arthropoda > Malacostraca > Decapoda > Cambaridae > Procambarus > Procambarus clarkii. The sequence goes on along the minus strand of NC_091217.1, from coordinate 9,569,540 downwards.
GTATCCAAGCTTTGCCCGGGTCCAAATGCTTAAATGATCCCACTCTTTCCTGGACCAGGATGTTGGCTCTGTCACTCTAACCAGTATATTGGATTTTATTGTTCTAAATTATCCGCAGAATGACAAAAGCCTATTGTTTCGTTAGATAGTAACCTATTTCAATAATTATATGATGTAATTAAGCACAGTTATTTTAGGATTATCAATAGGATTATGTGACTGTCACAAGGCATTGTTTTTCTTCAGGTCACTATATTATTGCTGACCCCAGTGAGTGTACGTACGCCGGCGAGGCGTGTATTGCCAACCTTGATAGCAGCGACATCAGCCCTCTGCAAGAGGAATATTGCTTTTCGTTCTATGTGAATAGCCTTCAAAATAGTGGTAAGTTTTAAAACGCTTTTGCCAATACATTATAAATTAACTGAACTACTGTAGTAGAACATTACATTCTGTTCTTATATTTATTTTAAACAAATATATGAAATTATTATTCTATGCTGTAGTAAATTTTAATTTTAGCATTTGTTTTCTTGGCAAAGGGGTTAATAGTAACCCCTTTGTAATAATCTTACAAAGTATGTTTTTAATTAATAAAACAAATTAATCATGAATAATTCTCATACTTTTATATATTTCTGGTGAGCAAACAACTTTCTGTATCACTGGCGCCAGATGCCAACACGCTGAGCGTTGAGCTGGTGGACGTTACCAAGAATCTGAGCAAGACTATAGACGTGTTGACTCGCGAGCCAGACCAGACCTGGACCTTGCATAGTATGCAGCTCAACCACTTGACCTTCATCTTCCACATCCGTCTACGGGCTGCCTCCGTCAACACTTTGATTCAGGGAGACGGTGAGTTCTTATCTAAAGGTTATATTGACATGCAGCGAGGCCGAAATATATTATATTATAATAAAACATTGGCTATATAGTCATGACAGCCGCAGAGAAGCACCGAGCTGGCCCACCATGATGCAATAATGTTATGATGAAACACCGGATCTGGAGAAGACTATTGTTTACATTGGGTTTACCACGACTTGCCTATTGTGTAGAGATTTCTGTATATATGACGTGTTTAATTAAATGTGCTTTAAACTCATGTTTGTGATTTAAGCTAAACTATCTTGTTTATATTAATTCTTATGTTAATATATTTTGATGTTAAGAAATATTTATTTATTGGTAGTCAAGCAGTAACTATCATTCATCAATATTGTACTCAACCAAGAAAAGTATTTAGCCCCTCCTTGTTTTAAATAACTAAATCGTTAACAAATATTGAGTTAAACGAATGTCATGAAGGAACCAAGTAATTCAGATGACCACTATCCGGTTTTAATTAATATGCCAATGATTTTAAGTTTTGCTTTCATAGTGCGAGAAGAATATACGAATATCAATCATATACAGTACATTGATTTGTGATATAACCATGAATTAAAATTTTCATTATATCTGATGAATATGGCATCTAATACTGAGTGACTACCTTCACTCTCTTCCTAAAGTAAACTATATGGTGAGTTCTAGTCTGTTGAGGTAATTTGGAGTTCAGTTAGGTTGAGGAGGTATGAAGCATTCGTCTGAATTTTACTACATAATGTAGCGGCGTGATAGAGGCGAAGGGTCCCACCTCCAGGGACCCGTCATGAACATGAACAGGTTAGGGCTGACAGCACTAATGGGAAGCCCATAGCAATGCTAAATCTCTTGAAATTAAGGCTTTCTGGTGTAGGATAAAGTTTAGTGAAATTCGACAAAAATGGGGAGGTCAGTGCCTAAAAATGGGAGTTTTATCCTGACGAGGTGATGTCTAGACTGGTCAGGTTCTTATTTTTAACTGTAATACGCGTAATCTGCTGAGAGTTTCAGGTAGGTGTGAGTAATAGTACCTGTATTCAGCAATTTAGTAAAAATACTAAGCAATAGTTTCTGCTATGTTATGACGTTTTTTAAGTAACCGATACACGAAGGCAGGTCCTGGGATTGTTAGTGAGGGAAGATAAGATTTGGGAGCTGAGAGAAATTGTTAGGAGTGAGGTATTGGAATTATTTGCCTTTGTTAAAACATTGGAGTACATTCCCGTATCATTTTGTTTGCAATTGGGTGTTGGTGTCTACTTCACGGTGTGTCGCGGTGTTTGTATATCTCCGGGTCGCTGAGTAGAGTCAGTAGTTACTGCTGTCAACCTCTTGTCATCTTTTAATACAGTGGGAGGTTGTTTTCCTTGTAAGATTTGTGGAATCTTCCTCAAAGTCAAACTTTATTTCTATAAATACAATCTTCTGATATGGTGTTTCAACTCTACCTTGCTCTCAGCTCTTAATACTTCCTCCATACCATAATGTTTTTGTAAAGGCTCTATTTTCCCGCGAAACCAGTCTTCAAGTCTAGATAAATATGCTGAATACAACGTTAGATTTATTGCACATAATATTGCATGTTCTTCCATAATTTAGTTATTTTCTATACGAATGTTGGTAAGTCAGATAAATTATGATAGAAAATAACTTGTGTTAACATTGCACTTCACTAGCCTACATTGCTTTGGATGACTTTGAGCTGACACCTGGGAAGTGTAGGTGGTTAACCACCACGCCAAGACCCTCTGCCACGCCTCCTCCTGATCCAGTGCTGACCTGTACCTTCGAGGAGGACTCACTGTGTGGCTGGAGTCAAGACCTGACAGACGGGGGCGACTGGGAGCTGGTTACTGGCAGCGTCGCGTCCTCCAGCCTGTACGCGGACTTCGGCCCCGCTGAAGATCACACCACTCACCTTTCTGATGGCAAGTTGTTATGAAACGTTATTTATTTTTGGGCCAGAATGGACTTTAAAGTTTTTCATCTGCGGGTAGTTTGACCCAGTAATTTTATTCAGTTGTATGGTATGAATAACAATTATAATGTAGAACTAAGTAATATATCATAATTGATTATAGTGTTACAAATAATCCACATATTAATATTATATTTAGCATTCCTATTTTAGTAAAATTTTGGTATTTTTGTTTACAGGTCACTTCATATTTGCGAGCTCAAAAAGTCGTAGCAATATTGTTGTTAGGCTACGGTCTGAAGACCTGCCGGCCGACTCACCCCACTGCTTCACCTTCTATTATTACATGCACGGCTCTGTACCTCCACCTCTCAATATGTATTTATTACAGGGTGAGTGACCTCTTTTTCTTATTGCACATTATCGTAATATTCGACTTACGTATCCGTATTGCATATGTTCTAGCTAGCAATGTTGGCGTTAAGTTTAAGTATGGATAAAACTTGTGAAGTCCGCATGCCACAGTGGTATCACCCTCGCCTCGTGCTTCACGCCCAATTTCGTCTGAGTTCGAGCCCTGGTCAGGGAGGATTTAACCTGTTCACACCTGTTCAACCAAAAGTATGTGTGTGTGTTATGTGCAACCTGGGAGGGGCTCCATGCTGCTGCTGGTGAGTTCCCCCTAAGCTGTGTACGACTGGAAAATAACATTTTTCTATTACCGGCATCTCTTAAGGTGGCCCGCAGCAGGCTTTTCTTCTTAATGTGTAAACAAAAAATTATTGTGACTTTCGGTATCACTCAATAACAGTTTTTTCTATAGAAGTGTTTTCGTTATTTCATTTATTACAGTACTGTACATATTTGTAACGGCTTTGAAAGTGGAATAGTTTTAGATATCTTCAGTAATATCGATGGGCATCTGAAGACTTGCTACATCTGTTTCATCTCGTATTCATTTCATTGTACTCTTCTTAAAATTTCAGATGAATTTCGTCCTGATCAGCACTTAGATTGGACTGCTCAAGGGGAGCACGGGGAGAAATGGCACCACATGAAGTTCTTCATTCCAAACACCACAGTATCCAGTCAATTTATAGTTTTCGAGGCAGTTCTAAGCTACTATAATAAGGATGTCGGCCATACAGCCATTGATGACATCCTCCTCCTGGATGGAGCCTGCTCGTCTGCTGGATTTGGTGAGTAAATCAATAGATGGCGCAGCGCAGTGGGTCATGTGCGCGTTAGTTAGTAGAAACTAACTCGGTTAGTTACCGTTGGGTCTGGCCACTAACAGGCTATGTGACTTCTCCAACAGTCTCGTTGTTGGCTAAGGGGATCCCGAAAAACCTAACAGACTTTCTGTCCACGACAAAAGGAAGCCATTTTTGACTATCCAGTTAAGTAGTTATTGTGATGTAAGCTTGTGATATATTTTGTCCAAGCTTTCCTGTATTTTATGCACTTACATTCAAATCTTATTTCAAAATTTTAATGTTATATACATATATTTATTAAATTAACGTCTTTTTAACATTAATAATATTTCAGACACTGTAAACTGATAACAGAAATTTCATGAACGCTGGTCATATGTCCCACGAAAATATATTCAAGATGCAGTGTTGCAGTGCCGTGAGCGACAATTCGATTGTGGGGTTGACCCTGGCACCCCTGACCTGGCACTCTGACCTGGCACCCTGACCTGGTGCCAGGGTCGACCCCAAAGGTTGTGCCGTTTAAGTCATAATCCCTTAGAATGCAATCTGCTATCAGAACATACATTTTGCCTATCAATAACCAACCCATCCTCCAAAAAGATAGCAACTTTTAGCAACTCTTGTTCAAACATACAGTTATGAACTGTTTTACCCACAAATGTTTGCGCTTTCTACTGTTGGAATACTTCAAATGGGAGTAACAATAACTATGCAATCTAATCTAACCTACTCTAGACCTATATAAGCAGTCCTATGCCTAATATATGACACATTAGACCTAATTTATTCCATATATGTGCTATACAAGGCTAGGAAAGTTTAGATTTAGTTGTTGTTTTCGATTTTCGTGCCCTCTTCAACATTAATAGTACAAAAAGTGAACTATTATGGGTCCAACAATACATTTTTGTATGTTTGACTTCATTCATCATTTTTAGGATGAAAGATTGCAATGTTGCATATCTCTGGAACACTTGGTATAATTCTATGTACTCGGCGTGCCGTATTTATCGCCATAGACTTCATGGGGGTCGCCATGAGAGCTGACCAATAAAAGTAGCCAATGTGGCCGACTCCGACCCGCCTAAGACAGTCCCCAAGCCCCCACTAGTCACCCTACAAAGTTTAATGAGACTAACCAAACGCGTCTGGCCTCCAACCTTGGACAAACATATATAATATATATATATATATATATATATATATATATATATATATATATATATATATATATATATATATATATATATATATATATATATATATATATATATATGACAATGTCAGACCACGGAGGAAAAATGAAACAGGAAATTTCCTGTTTCATTTTTCCTCCGTGGTCTGACATTGTCACATTCTTAATCACGTGTTTATTTTCGTGATATACACACACATATATATATATATATATATATATATAAATATATATATATATATATATATATATATATATATATATATATATATAAATATATATATATATATATATATATATATGTATGGAGCACATCGAAGGATGTAATTATGATACCCCTTAGCCTTGGAGAAAAGATTTAATGACATTCGAGTTACATGTACAATACTCATATATCTATACTGTACATACGTCCATTTATATTAAATACTAAATTATTCCCCAGCAGTATTTTAACTGTCCCATTATAAACGTGTATTTTCCTCATTTTTTTTATAGGTGCTGATTGTGACTTTGAAGCTTCAGACAAATGTGAATATTCAGTATTTACTGAGATTGGTGGTCCTGGCTGGTCTCAGGGCAGTAACGCTGCCAGTGGCCCCGACACTGACCACACCTATGGTATGTAGTCTGCAACACAATTGTTTCTAGCGATATACTAACGGTATATCTCTAAGATAGATCAGCTAATTATACCACATGGTTGACAGTGGCTGAGTGTGAAGGACAATTTGCAAACTGGCACAATAGTACAACATACGAATTTGACCTGAAATGACCAGATAGACAGTGTTTCCAGTGGCTGACACGCATTCTTAGTCCTGACAAAATCAGGTACTTGTACTTGAGACATGCGCCTTAAGATTGTTCCAGGACGGTTCCTGACCTTCTCATAAAGTATAACCCATGAAATTGTGTACTCTGGCTCTCAAGCGTTGTTCTCTGAATATGTGTGCTTCATTATATATATATATACTCGTATAATATGACTTGTACATATAACCTACACAAGTTTGATCGTTCTAAACTATGTTTTTATCAGTATGTCTCATCGTTAGGTCTCATATAACGTTACTCTATTTTAATTTCCAAATATTTTCACCGTTGTACACGATGTATGTGAATAACTATACAGTAAATGAATATATATATATATATATATATATATATATATATATATATATATATATATATATATATATATATATATATATATATTATGATTTGAATTCAAGAATTAAACATGCTTTTATTTTTATTTGTTGTATTCGCGATGAATAATATATATATATATATGTATATATATATATATATATATATATATATATATATATATATATATATATATATATATATATATATATATATATATATATATATACAGTATATGCGAGTTTGCGGTATATTAAAACACTTCTCCTGTAGTAGCTGCTGTATATTAATATATTTACATGTTTTCCAGGCGAGTCAAACGGTCACTACATGTACTTAGGCTATGACAACGGCAGAGAAACAAAGAGTCTAATCTCTAGTCCCCTCGTAAGAAGCACTGAGGAGTTCATGTATGTATTCATTGTCTTATATATTTGTTTACTGGAATGTTGTTTATCAGAAGAGGAAATACAGTTTAGAATCAAATACAATGGCATTTGAGGGTTAGAAGTGGCAAGCCACGGAGGAATGTGGTGAAGGTGAGTGGCGTGTTTTAGTGAGGCTTGTATGGAACTGTTTACTTATTGTCATTCTTCAGCATTATATTCCCGCCAAACACACACCGAAACTACGACAGTTGGTACAACGTTCGAACAAGTTTTAACGCCTAACCAGTTATAACAACCAATATAGCAAGTTGTAACAACGTTCTAAAACGTTATAAACACGTTAAGCCAAGATGTAACAACTTTATTACAAGTTGTAACAAGCGGAAAATAGAGACAGCTTTCGGTTTGTGTTTCCAGGGTTGACATGTATGGGTGAAAGTTCTTACACGGTCAGAGCAATAAATGCAGGTTGCCCGAAACGCTGTGCGTATTAGTGGCTTTAGGCATAGTATGTACTAGCTCTATCTAGAAATCCATTATTCTGTTTTGTTACTCATCGTGTATGTATGTACTTTTTACCTGAATAAACATTTGATTTGATTTATGTAGGCGATAATCAACCTGGTTATGTATTGTCTTAGGTGCTCGCTTACTTATATATGCAGGCATCGAAATCCAGCTCCTGGCTCTGTGTATTGAAGAAAAATATGCGAATTACATATTTCTACGGGCTGAAATTAAACTGCAGCTTCTGAGTTCCGCCTCTTAATCATTAATCGACTGTTGTGACACCACAATAAACATAATGGCTTAGTGATATTTACACTATAACCCGTGAAGGAGTTAGCCTCCGCTTCTTCCTCTCTTAAAGTGCGCCCCGCTTGCTGTCGTGAAGGGCAGTAGTCTCGCACACTCCAGCAGTGTCTCTGTATACGTCAGTGCATTCTCATGTGTTCTGTTTCCACGTGTTCCCCTCGTCCTGGTGTGACACGTGTCAGACAGACTCATAAACATGACCAGAAGAGCAAAATAAGATGATTTGTGTTTCACAATGGTCGAAACATATTTTTATCAGTTTTCTGTATTATAATGATAATTCTTCTGTTTAACGAACTTGATTCGTGTTTTATTATGCTTAAAAGATAATTTGACGTACAAGTTTGGGCGCTAAATTCCCTGACGATAATAACTTCTTGCCAGCTGCGTTAACTTGAGAAATACGAATTAAGGTTATGGAAACATTTGTATTTTATTTTCCCGAAAACTTCGTTTTTTCTTGATGTAGCCATTTTAGTTTAATTTTCTGAGTGATCTGAAATATGTGTAAGGTACTGTATGACTGGCGCCATGTATAAATTCGTTTGTTCATGTATGTCTTTGACGTGCTTAACTCTGAACATTGCTATCCTGCAGATGTGTGAGATGGTACTACTACATAGAGGGACCAGTGAACATGACAGCCCATCTGAGAGTTTCTGTTAGTAATGAAGACCCTTGGAAGGTTAACACGACTGAAGGAAGTGCCTGGAACCTTGGCCGCTTAACTGCTCAAATTATTGGTGACTTTGATGTAAGCTGACTTACCTTTCTCCTCCTCTTAAAACGTGATATCTTGCTCTTAATGTCCTCGTACTTTATACAGTCTCGCTACACACTTCGCCTAGATCAACCTATAACCTTCTGTTGACTTCCTCCTCGTGGTCCCATCAAGAGAGACATCACATTATTATCACCTGTCAGTATCTACAGTTATTCTTACTTCAATTATTTGTGTGCTTAAATGCAGGACAAATGTACAGGAAATACAATGACTCCAAAAACCTGTCGATTTGCATCACCCTGAATAATAGAGTACGAACGGACCATCTGAACACCGCATTTAAGATCATGCCGGTGAGCAGACGTCATCTCTTTCTCTCCTAACGAACTCTACATGTTCATCCCTGACAAAAATGACTCCCCACAAATAATCAGGGACCTGTAGCACAGTGGTCTACGTCGTCGGCTCACAACCGAGGGTGTCCGGTTCAGTTCCCTGGCAGGACAGAGATGGTTGGACACATTTACTTTCACCTGATGTTTCTGTTCACCTAACAGTAAATAGATACCTGGGAACTAGACAACTGTTGTGGCTTGCATCCTGGGGAAAGTAAGTATAGTAGTAGGTTAAGGGGGACCTGGATAAGCCTAACTATAGGCGTCATTCCTGACAGCGGGAACCATTGACTCCAGAAGTAATTACGTAATATAGTAACTTCGTAACAGAGCCAGTGAGCGACCTCACTCAAGATTCCGTAAAATGGGATCAATATTTGCATAATAAAATGCCAGTAGCGAACTTTTGAGTGTGACTTAGAGCAGCACTAGTCATTCAGAGTTTTAGCCATTGGTTCATCAATACAGTTTTTTACCATTGATTCCGCGTGCTTTAGGACCAGATGTTCGAGTTATAATATATTAAATGTCCTGGAGAATTCCTGATATATCACGTTGTTGAAAATTCTCTGATCTGTGAACTTGGTTATAGCTTCAAGAAATGTGAGCAGGATTGTTAGTGATTATCAATGACAATACAAATTAACTGTTTAGACAAACAGATAGATTAACGTGTTCAAGTTCCAAGGTATTATCCCGTGGAACTTACCGACTCCTACTGTTAGAAAATGTTTTTTTTTATTAAAACATTTAGGTACATGTGCATGTGTGCAGCTGCTCTAGACTGTCTGGAGGGGAAGACAGAGTGTGTCAAGAACTGGCTACGTGATGCTCAAAATCTCTAACATGCAGGATAGTTCCTGCATGTTAGTGCATAATCATTATGCATCCTGCATAATCCAGGATGACATGCAGACTACTAATCATGACATATGTGATTAATAATCTGCATGTATTTCGTCAACACCCCTCTCAGTGACTGTATTTGCTATATCGAATGTATTGATAGGTGTTTATTGCACAATAGTCTACACTGGCAAACTCTAGCTGTCGAATTCTAGATTAAGAAAACTCTATGTAGAAATCATGCCAGTTTTAGATAACTTTTGCAGAGGTGTGTTGGAGGGAACTTCAGTCTCACCACAAGGAAGAGTCTCCAATACGAAGATATTCCATGAGGTCTCCTGAGACGATGGGGTGTCTGTATTGTTGTGTTTATAGAGTATATAGGTTGTCTTTAAAGGCAACATAATTGAGCTCTGTGAGGGTGTCCCACTCTGGACGATCATGTGGGGAATCGATATTGGTACACTTTCCCCTTAACTAAAAGTATAGTTCTGAATGTGGTGGCTCGGTGATGGACGAGTTTAGTCCCCGTTGATATTAAGTTGTTTGTTTAATTAGTGACTTTAGTGAAATTATGTTGTTATTTCAACAGGTTGAGTTTGAAGGATACGTGTACTTCCCTACTGATGACGTCATCATTGCCATTGATGACGTATTGATAGAGGCAAAAGCTTGTCCTGCCGCAGCCTCGTGCAGCTTCGAGGACGGCATGTGTGACTGGACAGACGACGCTGACAGCAACGTGCTCTGGCTCATGCAGTCTGGCGCAGACGCAGAAGAAGCCTCAGGACCGCTCTATGATCATACTTTAAATTCACGTGATGGTAAGCATTTATAGTTTAGTTCCCCCATTGTCCATTGTCTGGGATAGCAGCTAAGTAACTCCCTGGTCTCTGTATTTACTGCTAGGTCAGCATCATGGTCAGAGAAACATTACCCGGGAAAGACAACACGAGCTCAGTTATACCTCTGTTTTAATTGTGTTGTGCAGCGCACATACCCAGTTGCATTTGCAGGAAACGAGCTCTAGCTCTTGGACCTTGCTTCTTAACCATTAATTGTTTGCCGTGAATTGTCCCTAACCACCTCTGAAAGTAGATGAATTAACGTCTGAGTGCGTACGAAAATAATTCTTAGGTGTATGTGTGCCTTAGTTAGTTATGGGCTGGGCTCCAGCGGCCAAAGGCAAACATGCCCACTTAATAAGTTAATCTATAATTTGAATGGTGATATGTGGGCCAATTGGGATTGTACCTCACGATGGTGTGGATGTGAGTATATCTGGGGAACTAGCTTTACTCTAATTAGATTCTAACACTCCTCTTGCTGGGAGATTCAAAGAGTCCACAGGATTATCATCCCTCTGTGGTAATATTATGTGTGTTGAACACAATATACGTACATATAATCTTCAATGGACTCTTTCAAAGTAATCCGACTGCAATAAATCAGAAAAAGTGAGGAATTGACTGCCCAATTATCACATTGATGTATTACATTGCATAATGATTATCCTTTCTTTAAATCAATTTATATGTAAGCAACTTTTGTTGTAACTTTTATGTTTCCAGGGCATTACATGTTTATGAGCGCAAGAACGGGGTGGCCCGGTGCAGACGGAATACTCAGGTCATCACTCATAGATGCGGGAGACTACTGTTTTGAGTTCTACTACTACATGAGTGGACAAGATATTGGAGGTAACATTATTTAGGAATTACATTAATGAATAAGTGCTGCTCATGATTTGTATGATGATTATTGTCGTCCGGTGTTGAACTTTTTCAAAGGCAGATATGATATTCAGAAGATGAGGTCTCCACGGCTTCCTCTGGTGAACTCTTTACCCTGCCATCACTTCCAGCATCATCGCATCTCACAACTCTTGAGCAGGCACTCCAGGCAGCCACAGCACCACCATGTCATCTCACTACACGCCCAACATCCCAACCTCAACAACGCCACGCAGCCAGCCACATGTTTATACAGTTCAATATTACCAAGCCACACTCTGCAGCTGCCATAAAAGAGTGCATTCAGAGTGATTACCAACACGTCAAAGTTCGTCATCATAAATCAAGTTCAAGTTCAAGTATGTTTATTGAGACAAGAAAAAATACATCTCATAGGGATAGAGTAGCTTAAGCTATTTCTACCCCCCAGTCATCATAAAATGCCACAGCAAACAGGATAAAGTCGCTTTCGTCAGCCTGAAGGATCCACAGTGCAATGTAACCTGGACGTGTTCGCGGAAGTGTCCCTATTCTCAAGTTATACTACTAGCAGAGCTCACTCTGGTCCCAGTGTCTGAATTAAGGCACGACTTACAGGTGGTTGTAGACTATCTATATTTGTAAAAGCAGATATGACTTGAAACAAAGGGGTCGGGTTCCACTACATTAACAATCGACAACTGGAAAAGCGGGGGCCCAAGAGCTGAAGCTCGGTCGTGTAAACACTGTCAGGTAAGTACACTTGGAACATACAATATATAGATTACAAAATCTCTGTTTATATCTCAGAGTTATATCTCTGGTGCGCCCACATTTGGACTACTGTATCCAAGAATGGAGACCTGTCTTCAGAAGGCTATATCTGTCTTGGAATAAATACAACGCAGAGCTACAAAAAATCATCCCAGAACTATGAACTTACCAGGAAAGGTTGAGGGCCACAGGAAAAAGACTACTGCAAACCAGACATAAGAGGGCAGATCTCATAAAAAAAAATTAAAATTATGATTAAATTGGATGATATTAATCCAAACCACTTTTTTAAAACGGCACATATAACACACACAAGGGATAACAGCGTAAAGCTTAACAACTCACAATGTAGGACAAAAAACAGGAAATGCAATCCTTGGAACCGTCAACCCGCTGAAGCCGTAAATGCCAAAACTACCGAATTTCAAAATCCAGCTTGATAAAATCATCAGGACAAATGAGGGTGACCTTTGACAAGTCGCCAGCTTTCTGTCCTCGTCGGGACCATTAGAAATATACACTGGCCCTTGGGTAAATTATTATTATCATTATTATTATTATTGAGAAAATCCACTAGGGCAATGAGGTGGGCGCAAACCTATGACTTTGGCATTGCCAATCCGCATACTCTACCACTAGACCACCGCTGACTTGTCCAGTCATACAACCGAATTTCTACTGAAATCACATATGAAGTCTGGAGGCCCCTAAAACGCCAGTCCAGGTTTTACGTGTGACCCACAGGCACTCAGAAAGAGAAGGCCACGTGTCACCAGCTGGTACACTGTGATGTAAACAATCCCCAGCATGCTGTCCGCCACGTGTCACCAGCTGGAACACTGTGATGTAAACAATCCCCAGCACGCTGTCCGCCACGTGTCACCAGCTGGAACACTGTGATGTAAACAATCCCCAGCACGCTGTCCGCCACGTGTCACCAGCTGGTACACTGTGATGTAAACAATCCCCAGCACGCTGTCCGCCACGTGTCACCAGCTGGTACACTGTGATGTAAACAATCCCCAGCACGCTGCCCGCCACGTGTCACCAGCTGGTACACTGTGATGTAAACAATCCCCAGCACGCTGCTCGCCACGTGTCACCAGCTGGTACACTGTTATGTAAACAATCCCCACACGCTGCTCGCCGCCCCTCGAAGACATGTCTAGCCAGGTTATCTTCATCTTCCAGTGTCCGACCATAAATAATGACGACACCTGCAAGCAATAACTCTGCTTCCTCCTCCCATCTCCACGCAAGAAATACTACAGAATCACCTCTAAATTCGGACTTTAATCAAAATTAAGCATGTAATATGGTGAAGGTGGGGAGAATAATTCTCCTCGACATTAGTTTATCTATAATCCTGAGCAAGTTTACATTGCTTTGTAACCCAAAATATGCGTTTTGTAAAATATAAATGATGTAATTGAACACGGTTCCCCAAAACTACACCTTGCATACTTCAGTATATGTAGCACTACTTTAACTAATTCTAATTCATTTAGCCTTAATTTGTTGAATGGCTTATACTAGTCCCATTTCCTAATATTCACCAATAATTAGTCTGCTAATGATCTTGGCATTTTATTATGAATGTATTTTTGGAAATTATCCATTCTATCATTTTGCCAGTGATTCTGCACTGCATATCTAGGAGAGTTAGTTTAGTTTAGTTCATTATTATGTGCCCCATACCTATCCTGTGGGCAACAGTGGAAAGGGTTACAGAGACACATAATGGGCTCAGGGACAGAACCCCCCCCCCCAAAAAAAAAAATTCATTTAGCTGTGCAAGTTACAGTCTTGATAAGCTAGTTACAAAATTTAATGTATGTTGTTATATCAACCATGGTTTGAGACCAACTTTAAATACAGTTTCTAAGCAAAGCAACTTACATATATTGTGAACTAGTGTCATAATAGATATGTTTATCCTGCACACCACTCCCCATACAGTGGGCATCAGTGGAGAGGTTTCAGCAAACCATAATTGATAAATATATGCATACTTTTTTCAGGAATAATTTCACTGTGAATAAGAAATCCTTACCTAACCTAAAGAGAGTGATATGTTTGATATAGGTTCATATGGCAGTGTACCATTTGGATGAAAGATAAAAGTTATCACTACATTATTCATTAAATTTTGATTACATTATTCTATGCTTACATAACACAATTGGATAATAAGTATTACCTCCACATGTTTCTCCATAACCAGGTCATGCTAACAATGATGGCAACACCCTCAACACATACATAAACTGTACAAATTAAGTCTTCCTTACTAAGGCTACTCAATAGCTCGGACAATAGAGCTTTGGCCCCACACATGTGGGGTTCAGTGTTCGAGTCTCCTAGAGTCCAGGTGAATAGAATAAACTACACATACATCAGGGCAAATAGAGGGACCTTTGATAAGCCTTCGGCTTCCTCTCCTCGTCGAGACCACTAGTGTTAGTGGCCCTCAGGTAAATAATACATAAGGCATTGACTAATGTAACTAGTTCAGTACCTGGTCCTGTAGGCCTAAATCGCAATATATATTGCTAATCAAATAGTGCAGCATCTGACAGGCCTGTATCCAAATAGTACAACTCTCCAACTGCCTTTCAGATGCTAGAATACTTTACAGCCATTATTGAAAGTTTTCATTAGTTTCATTTATTTTCAATATTATACCCTTTATGTGAGTTATTGTAGGGCACAGTTATTGGAAGATTTTAAGTATGTAAACATGGACTAATTTTAATATACTGGCATTTACACAAATCATTAATACCTGGTACTCACTCTTTTCAGCTCTTCTTGTGTCCATTCAAATAGAAGATGAAAGCCACACTGTGTTCAATAGAACTGGTAAACAAGCAGACGAATGGAGATTGGTAAGCTATAAGAATTATTGTATAGCTTCTGGGGGAGTTTGTCTTGCTTCATGCAGGTCAGCATTCAATCCCCGACTGTCCAAGTGGTTGGGCACCATTCCTTTCCTCTTGTCCCATCCCAAATCCTTATCCTGACCCCTTCTAAGTGCTATGTAGTCTTAATGGCTTGGTGCTTTCTCCTCTCCTGATAGTTCCCCTTCCCCCTTCTGGACTCTTACAGGCTATTCATGCTTGTGCCACCTCTTGGGTGGCTTAATCTTCATCACTCAATCAATCTCTGGATGTCTTAGTAATGCCATAATTCATTGGCATAATATCTTAACTAGTTGTCTGCATTATATATAAGTCACCTCATCATGCCTAGACATTACATAATAGCTTGGTAAAAATTAAATGAAATACAGTATGAGCATATGTACACTATGTGCAGAACTAGGTTATGTAGTACAGTAATAAAAAAATAAGAGATTTACATTTGTTATTATTTCAGCTGTATTTAGTCAAATGAATTTTACATATAAGCAGTGAATAATAAAAAAGGCTAACAAATTTACAATTCATTTTCCAGGGAAGAATTAGCATAAAGGAGATTTCGGACTTTACTATCAAAGTCATTGGCATTGTAGGCTCTGGAACAGAGGGAGACATTGCCATTGATGACACTTGGACCTCCTTTGGAGTCTGCCCTCATGTCCCAGGCCAGGTGGGTATAAATAACCACTAGAATATGTACAGTATGTGATAAATACTAATATTTCTTACAGAGTAACCACTGAGATGACCTTAAAGGCTTTGTCTGTTTTGGTGTTCTGAGAGAGATTGTTAGTATGGTATTGTACCTGAAAAGCTGTTTCACGAATTAAAATTTATTTAGGACGTAAGATTACTTTAAACAATAAGAACCAAGAGATTTAACAGGATAAACAGTTGTACATTGATGCTTTAAAGCACAAATAAATTTATGAATGATAATAATTGTAATACATGTAATATTTTATGTGTTTTTGTTTGTGGTTTGTGTTTTTATTACTGATTTTGTGTTGCAAAAGCAGTAGTATGTTTTAAATATTTGGAGATTTTTTTTACACTTTAATAGTACTTGTATAATTGTTAATTATTTTCGTATCTTTCAATAATTCATGTGTTACCATTTCTCATTCGGCTGAACTGGTTGAGGGGGTGGGGGGAGGGGTTCATCTTTTTCCCATGGTTTGGTTGTTGCTCTGGGTATGGTTCGGATTTGAGACATACTCAGGTAAGGTATACCTTACCTGAGTCCCACTGATTATTAGCAGATCATATTAATTTCTCCATATATATGTCAGTGATAATATTTTTTGGTTCATAGTATTTTCTCACTGTGTTCCCAATTTACATGTTTTCATAATTTAAAAGTATTTTACTTGTATCACATATACAAATTACTGTATGCAGATTTTGAATTTTTGCATATCCATCTGCCGACGTTTCCTGCTGTCTACATGCATTCTTATCTTTTGCAGTACTTATGTCATGATGGCAAAATAATACCAGAGGAGAAGCTTTGTAACTTTATAGCTGACTGTTCAGACAAAGACGATGAAGAGAACTGTGGAGCATGTGACTTTGAAAATGGTGGGTGACTTATTTTTGTTTGCTTTGAAATGGAAACTCCTACTGTACTTAGTATAGGTTATTTCAGTGACTCTGTCCCTATACTTCACAAAGGTGGTTTGCTGTGGGGCTTCATTTATAAAAAGTAGTGAATTAGATAATACTCTATTAATAGAAATCCAGGATTATGTAAATTAAATGGCTTTATAATTGGTAAGATTTGTGATAGGTACACAATTATGTAAAGCATAATTGTATGTGTAGTACATTTCAAGAATTAGGGAATAGCCTATCCCCCACTCAGTCATGTCACTTCCATTATGCGATAATTGGTTTATGGATCTTAATCAACTAAGGTGTAGGGGCTGTATAATCCCAAACCCATGTCATCCTGTCTGTATTCCTTGATAATATGTTGAAACACAAAAACATTCAGAATTTTAGTTTCATTCTCCCTTTGTGGGTACTTATGCAGAACTGAATTTCATGTTTTTTGTGGGTGTTCTTTCTTATTGTTGTATGGGAAACAAACTGTACAACCCAGAGCCAAGCACTTGCAACGAGGTTGAGCAAAAGTCAGGAGATATCCAACATCCAACACAAATACTAATAACCCAGGTCTTGATATTATCTAAGAACATGTAGCAGAATGCATCAAGAGCAGCATATTTTAGAGCATCATGGTTTGTATGATAAACAGCAAGCTTGCTAAGCTTGACCACTTGGCAAGCAATCTGTGATAAACAAACATTAAAACAGGGTAACCCAGTAGCTGCCAATTCTATACCAAGGCAAATAGATCCACTTCTGGGGAACTGAATGTCTCGTATTTAAAAAGTTGTGTAGTATAGTTGGCTTTGCTTTCGACTCATTATAAAAAATCCCAGGGTCTATTCCTGGGTGAGATACAAATGGTTGAATACATTTCCTTTCAACTAAGGCTCTGTTCACCTAGCAGTAAATATGTACCTGGGAGTAAGGCAACTTTTGTTGGGTTGTATCCTGGGGAAGGTCAGCAATAGTGTACAACCTTGTAGGGATCTCAATATAAGCCTGAAATATATACACAGAATATGCATAGGCTTCCTGTCCTCAACAAAATTAATTAAAATATCCAATGGAAGGATGTCCTGTCCACCTCCTACTCTTGTTAAAATTGGCCGGAAGCAGGAGAGACTATCTGAGAATATGTGAGACTTCTCAAGCATAGACCCTTGAGGGTTAAATCCAGTGGAGTCAACAGCAGAACTATCCTCAATTCAAGCTCACAAAAAATCAAGGACCAAGTGGATCCCTTCTTTTCAGGCAGTGAAACAGATATTCAGAATGCCAAGAAGAGTGTTTACATGTGGCTACCTTATTAGTAATGAAAATTTTCTGGAGGGAATAAAGTTATAAAAATATATAGTACAGTACTGTACAATCTAGTAGTTACTTGAGTGAGGTTGAATTATTTACATTATTGATTATTATATGTATGTTAATTCTTCTTCAACATATAAGCCATAAAATTCTGGAGAATTTATGGCTTTTATACAAAATTCACATCTTATCACAGGAAATATTAAACAAACTTAAAAATACTTTTATGTAGTGATTAGGTCTATAGGAACCTATGTGGTATGTTTACTTCTAATTATTTGGTCATACACTACTTATATAATTACAGGATTCCAAATTGTCACTTCTTTACAGGAATGTGTGGCTGGACAGCAATGAACAATAGTGCCTATTTGTGGGAACTTGGACAAAACTTGAGTAGTGATGACAACAATGGAGAATACATCTATGACCATACACTAGGGACAGACTTGGGTCACTTTCTGTATGTTGTGGAGCAACCCAGTGATGATGGAGGCCCAGCTGCTCTTGTTACTATACCCCACCATGATTCCAAGATTCACTGCATCTTTCTCCTCTGGTAGGATGAATGTTTTGTTTGCAGTTAGTGGAAGTTTGGCTATTCAGTATTTCTTAGCATAATTATAATAACAGTACCATGTGTGGGGTCCTCATGGGTGCCCATGTGAGAAGGCTTTGAATTCAGATTTGGTCCAATCCAGTTTAGAAAGACGCCTAAAGTATGTGGAAAAACTGAGTGACCACAACTAGAAAGGACATAAGATGAACTTAATGGAAAATTTTACTTAGCTTGATTAGCTTAAAACGTGAATTGTCTTCACAAGCAGAAGTGGACAAATGGTTTGAACCCTGAGCAGGGAGGGAAAATTGGGCATCAATCTTTAATGTTTCACCCTTGTTCATCCAGCATTAATTGGGGACCTGGCTGTAAATTGGTTACTAGATCCAACGTTTAAAATAAAATAAGCATTCATGATTGTTAAATTTAAAATTGCATAGTTTCTTAGTAGAAAATATTAATAACATGTTTAAACTTTTTAAAGTTTATTAACAAAAATTTAAATGACATTAAACTCTGAAACCATTTTTTAGTTATTTGTTTAAAAAATATTTATATGCTTTATAATATGTCACTGACCACTAAGACAGATTTTCCTGAGCAAGTCTTATAAGACTGGTTACAGTTTGAATAAGACAACTCTGTGAAAGCCACCACAAATTACTATAAAAACCCTAAAGTGTATTAAATTATTTTAGGTATCGAGAAAATTCGAATGAAGCACTTGACAAAAATATCGAGGTACTTGTGAGTGTTGAGAGATACGGTGATGTTACACCTCTTGCATATTTAGTCAATGAAAACACTGATGATTGGAAGGAGGCTGTAGTAATACTTCATGGTATGTATTACTTCCTTCATCAGTATTGTATTTTGTCTACATATACTGTATTCATGTCCATATTTTAAATACTGCAACTCAAATGAACAAATCCACAAGGGCCGTGACGAGGATTCGAACCTGCGTCCAAGAGCATCCCAGATGCTGCCTTAATCGACTGAGTTATGACATGGTCATGGGCTACGACATGGATTTTGTTCATTTGATGCATCACGTTATTGTGATTTCTGTGTGTACTGTAACTTACTTTTTTCTGGAGGAGCCTCTGGTGATTCCCTGATGTGACTCACTACTGAGTCACATCAGCTGCATGAGTCCTATTTGGCCAACCGGGGACCAGAATCAAAACCTAGCCCTGTTGTAGAGACACAGACAGCTAGGGATTGTTACAATCACCAACATCAAGAAAGAATTCAGAAAGTCAGCAAAGCAAAATAGACAACTGAAAGATTCACAGAAAACAAAGCACTGAAACAGCCAAATTATTCTGCAAATGAATCATTCAAAACAAATGGCTCATTTGAAACTAGCTCAACCCCCCACCCTAGTACAAATGACCACCAACAGATGCTGCTCCATGAGCTCCAGGTTTCCGCCCAGGCCATTAGTTAGCCTTGTTGCTGATGTCGGAGCAATCTGTCCTTCCTTAATTGCTTTACCATAGCAAGTCCTACTTATTTAAAAAATAAGTGATGGCCATTCTGTGCAGGGTCATTTGCCTGTACTGTATATCATTACTATACAAGCAACAATGATATGTTCAGCAGTGACAAATTCCAATTACTTTGGTATGGAAAAAAATCAGAACATAATAGGAGTACAGGATACAAGATTCAGTCACTCATAAAATGAAGTAACCAAGTCAATGATCTAGGAATTATAGTACTGTATTAGAAAACCTAATATTTAAAGAGCACAATATAGCATGCATAGCAACAGCCAGGAAAATGATTGGGCAGCTAATATAAAAATTTAAAACAAAGGGGAGGAAAATGATTGGGCAGCTAATGAAAAAATTTAAAACAAAGGGGTGTCATGCTATTAAAGTTACTTTTAGAAGCACTGGTGCTATCTCATGTAGAATATTATTTGTAATTCATACCTCACTTTAAGGCAGGTATGAAATCTGATGAATATGAAAAAAACAGATTTATGGAGCTTATAATAAATGCATGGAGATTAGTATTTGGATGCTAGAGAAACATTAATATACAGTAATTCAAAATAAGTTAGTGAAGGGTTTGGTAAAACAATGATATTTCAACATAAATTTTAGAGATTAGTAAGCCAAGAGGAACTTTATTGGTTTTCAGTGATGCCACAGTTGGTAAAGAATGCACACAATTATTGTTTTTAATTTCATGTCTGGCCTGTGTTGAATTTCTTAGCTGTGATTTTTCTGTCCACAGTGTATTACTGATAAATCAAGTCTGGCTTTCATTTACTTGTTGCAATATGGATGCTATTGGATGGATAAATATGGATGCTATTGTGTGGATGTTATTGATAACCCTTAAATTTACTTTAATGTACCTACTTTTTTTTTCAAATTTCTTATACAATGTATTTATTTAATACTTTCTTACAACGCCTTTTTATACTTTCTTACAATGTACCTGTAAACATTTTTTATCTTTTGCTAGAGAATATCTTCTTAAAATTATATGTTAGATTAAGGATCTGCCCGAAACGCTTTAAAGCACTGTCCTTCCCAGTGCTCTAAACTCGCACTGTATCTAGTGCTACCCATTCCCCCAACATATGTACCTAAGCCATACAACCTTACCATTGTAATCATTGCTATCACCTTATGTCATGGTTCTTATATTGAATGCATACTTTATTGCATTATATTGTACAGTACCTTGAAATAATCCTCAAATTATGCTATCATGTACCTGTCTATAACCCTCATATTTTACTTTAATATACTGTACCTACTAATCTTTGTCAAATTTTCTTACAATGTACCTGTTAACATTTTTTTAATTTTACTAGTAATTACCTACTTAAAATTATTTGTTAGATTAAGGACCTTCCCAAAATGCAATGCATGCTAGTGGCTTTACAAAAATGTAGAAACATCAATGCTATGTACAGTACTCTCATAAACCCAATGTACGTTCTTGTATATAAATAAATAAATAAATAAATAAATAAAGAAAGAAGTTCCACAAGTGTTAAAGCTAATTGACTCTGAAATGAAAATTTGCCAAATAAAATGAAAAAGTAGTAAAGTAAATACTGAATTATGGATGGGATGTGACAGGGTTGTTGCATTGCTTCATGAAATTTCACTCATTGTACAGTAAGTGGGAGTAGGAATATGCCTTTCATATGAAAATGTTTGTACTTAATGAACAGACTGGCTTGGAGATTTTGTTGTGCGTGTGGAGGCCACTACCACTGCCGCTCTGTCGGACCTGTCAGTGGATGACTTCTCCTTTGTGAACTGTGCCATGCCTCATGGGTCGGTTCCGTGCCTCACCAACCAAATCCGCTGTGAACAAACAGGTAAATAAGTGAACTATCAGTTATATTTTACTGAGCTATTATATTTTGATGCTTCCTGAGGCAAGATGACCGAGTCCTTCAGTGGATAAGGTCACGACATTAAGCTAGGATGACATTCTAGACCTGGGAAGGAGGAATATTTTTAGATGTCCTTTTTGTGTTACACTGGTGATAAGGAGTCATTGGAGAACTGTTGTCTAGACTACAGTGACTACAGAAAGTTAACTCATAAACACTAAAAATTCTTTCTCAGTCCTACTTGGTATCACAGGTGTTCTTGTTTCCCACCTTGCCACTTTCTCCAATTGCCACAGGATTGGCAATTGCCCTAGGCAGGGCGAGACATATGGGCAAGTCTCCTTACATCCTTACCACTGTTCACCTAGCAGTAATTAGAAACCTGGGTTTTAGTTGATTGTTGTAGGTCGCATCCTGTGGACTGGTCAAATGCTGCATATATCTGAGGTATACTCGAATTTCCCACAAACGCTGCAAGGCACAGCACAAAGAAAATAGCCAAAAGGCTACACATGAAATATGACGCAAGGCAAAGAAACTACAGCTGCAAGGCCACTGCAGCGAGTGGGCCGGTAGATCCCAGAGTCCAAAAAAGGGTTCACGCCCAAACAAGGTAACTACTACCTTTGTCATCACCAGGCCTTGAGCCCATCACATTCTTTTGACTTATTTCCATCAGGGTTAGGTAGACTTGAGACTAGATTTCATGCCTTGTTTTCATCTTTAGATAACTAAGTTTTATATGCAGTTGGCTGCATATAAAATGTGTACTTGCTAAATACACATTTTATGTGTTGTCTTAGCAATGTGTACTTTCTAAGGCAACACACACATTTGGAATGCTTCTTGTGTGTCTTCAACAAATCATTTGTGTGTGCTGTGACTTAACTGGCCAGTGACCCCAGTCTCCTTTGATTTTACTATTCGGTTCATGCATTAGTAATGGGTTCCTCCTCTTGAAGCTACTACTACATGCTGGTGCTTTGCTCTAGGACTAGGTGTTTGTGCTAGGTACTCCTCCTTGGGATCTCTTGGCTAGCTCCATTGTGTGTTTCTGTTTGTTTACCCCTCCACTGAGTCTGGCTGTATTGTTTCAGACTGTATTGCTCTTTTTATTTTTGAGTCATTTGCCATCCATACAGTGACCCTTCTATGTTTTTAAGTTAGACATTGTTAAGTTTGGGTCAGTTATTAACTCTAGCTGTAGCTCCCCAGACCGACTCCTTTGCCTTTGTGGCTTGGCTGAACCATGGGACCTATTCCTGGTTTTGGCCATTATTCATCGAATTAAAATGAATTCTCGGAGACTGTTACAGTAGCTGTGTAGAGCTGTTTCTTCTTCCTTGGGTCTGGTGAAAACCCAAGTTGCTTGTGCATTTTTTTTTTTTTTTAGGTAATCACTTCCTTATATATGAGCTAGTCATAATTCAGTTAGGTCAGCCAGTATCTGACTGGGTGCTGTTTACTGATGCCAACCCATGGATAAATATGCATTATAACAAGTAGTAAAAGATGGACGTTTCCCATAAATTTCTATAATGTATAGAAAATTCATTAAGTAAAAGTTAATACAGTATACATAAAGTGGAAAATATTCCATGTTCCACACATTGTCCACATTTCTGTTTAGGAGATGAATCTTGATAGTTTGTGAACACTACAGCATCGCTATTCAAAGTTTGACAAATAACTTGTTGCAGCATAGAGGGTTTGTGTGTGGTGAAATTACCCCAATGTCTATTCCTTGTTAATTATTATGTTTATTAGTAGAAACAATGAAAGCATGTAGAGTACAGCTAAGTGGGAAATTAGTGGTTTGATCATAGCATGGCAGTCCTTGTCGTGGCAAACATGGTTTGGAAAGAATTTAAATGTGTGAGTAAACTTCCTGTAGTCTCTCTTTGGGCGGGCTGGAATGATATTTTCTCTTTTCTCTTTTCTCACCAAGAAATTGGCATTTCATTACAGTCAATGCTGTTTTTTTTTTTTAAATTCAGTGAGTATGTACATTACAATCAAATTGTTTGTTTGTGTAGTAATTTATTTATTTATTTATTTATTTATTTATTTATTTATTTGTTTGTTGAGTGGACAGCTATAGCTCAATTAATATAGATGCAGAATTAAGTTGCTAACATTCTTGTAAAGTCACTAATACTGTATACATAGTGTTTCAGGCAAGAAAATTTTAAAGCAGTTTCTTGTAAAGAGTTTAATTCAGACATATTATATTTTAATGCTGCAATTTTCTTCCTTTTAATCCTATATTTTATTAAAAGATATTTATGGGAAAGTTGTTCAATTAACATTATTACAAATGTTATTTACAGTCTCTGTGGTGTAGTGGTAAGACACTCGCCTGGCGTTCCACGAGCGCTTTGTCATGGGTTCGTATCCTGGCCGGGGAGGATTTACTGGGCGCAAATCCTTAACTGTAGCCTCTGTTTAACTCAACAGTAAAATGTGTACTTGGTTGTAACAACGATTCTTCGCGGCGGAGATCGTATTCCAGGGACCTGCCCGAAACGCTACGCGTACTAGTGGCTGTACAAGAATGTAACAACTCTTGTATATATCTCTCTCAAAAAAAATAAAAATTAGTATCTTATTTACCCAGGACTCTGCATTGATAACGATCTGTTGTGTGACAACACAAACGACTGTGGAGATATGAGTGATGAAATAGACTGTGGGATCAATGTTCCTTTGTGCACCTTTGAAGAGGATGACTCCTGTTACTGGGCTCAGGAAGATGAACAGGATGATATGGGTAAGTGAGAAGCATTTTCTTGTTGTCATAAATGTTTGTAATCTGCATATTATAATGCTTCTCTTTCACACACAATGCATTGGTGTATCATGTGCTTTAGTTATTTTTACAAATAGAGTTGTATAGGAAGTTTATGAATATTATGAAACAATTATTTCTTCATTAATACCCAAAAGAAGTTGATATTTAAATGTCACTGGAGATATGCAATCAGGATGATAAGCTGATAATCATTATTGCCTAAAGTCCACCAGCATCAAAACATGGACTAAAGAAGAGCTTGATGACAAAAAACGAAGGCCTTATAATGATCATAAGAGAGATACAGTGCAGTAAGAGAAGATAAAGATAAATCACAATTGTTGATACAGGTATTTGGTCATTCAGTTTGAAAGCAATAGACTGGGAAGCCTACATAGCACGAATGGAGGACTTTTCTGAGGGGGAGCCCTTATGTCTCTTTGAAGCTATCAGGCTGATATGTGTTATATTAGTCTGGGGCATCAGTCAATTGGAGTTCCGCTTACCGGGGACCATGAGCCAGAACCTGGCCCCCTCAGAGAGGCAAAGGGAGCAATGGTCTATAGAAACCCCCATGTGGTTGGGAGAATTCCATGTCTGCCATCAATCTGGGTTGGCACCCAGAAAGGTAGGCATAACAAAACAAACCCCACTTGGTATGAAATTGTGACCAAAAACCGATTAGGGAGGCAGAACTCACCCTACAACTTAAGGAAGCAAGCAAACGTCACACCTCGCTGTCATGTCGCAGAAGCGGAAGGGGGGAGTCCTGGAACCCCTGCGCCGGCTACCCAAGACATCCAGTTTGGAGGCTGAGCATCAAAAGCTAAACGGAACCGCCGACCTGAGGGAGGGAGGGAGGGTTGCCAGGGAGCCTCCAGGTCTCACCCAGAAAATGGCATTTCATTACATTCGACGCTGGTTTCTTGGACTAGCCAATTCATAAACTTCATCCTGGAGACTCTCTCTCTCTCTCTCTCTCTCTCTCTCTCTCTCCCTTTTCCTCCCACTCCCCCTCCCCCTCCCCCTCCCCCTCCCCCTCCCCCTCCCCCTCCCCCTCCCCCTCCCCCTCCCCCTCCCCCTCCCCCTCCCCCCACCCCTCCCCCCCATCTCTCTCTCTCTCTCTCTCTCTCTCTCTCTCTCTCTCTCTCTCTCTCTCTCTCTCTCTCTCTCTCTCTCTCTCTCTCTCTCTCTCTCTCTCTCTCTCTCTCTCCCTCTCCTTCTCTCTTTCCCTCCATTTCCCCCTTACCCTCTTGTGCTCTCTCTCTCTCTCTCTCCTCCCCCCCCTCACCCCCAAAGAGATGCCTCTTATTTAATTTCATGCCTCAAAAATGTTGTCTGTACACTTAAACTACAGAGATCAGGTTCATTCATTAACACCAAAAGATTAAATAAAATAATTATAAATTTAGTAAATAAATAATTTATTCAAGTTGAACTTAACCCAAATTTTAGTAAGCCTTTATTCACGCATTAAAAATTTTGATATCTTAACCTTTAGATTGGGAGCGAGGATCTGGTCCCACTCCAGCTGGACGCTACAGCCATATGACGGGCCCTCCAGTGGACCACACAACTCGACTTGCAAATGGTCACTATCTTTACATTACTCGGTTCCCAGGGAAAGTTCATGAGAAAGATATCATCACTAAGCGTAGTTGGCTCCTCAGCCCAGTTTTGCAAACCCATAGTGAGACAAAATGTGTTTTGAGATTTCATTACTACATGTATGGTAAAAATATTCAAGAACTGAATGTATACCTAAGATGGAATTTGTATGGCATAAAAACATTGGTCTTTAGCAGAAATGGAGAGCAAGGACAGTTCTGGGAGCGTGGAATTGCAACATCACCATCAACTCAGTCATTTCAATTCATCATTGAAGGCATTACTGGAAGTTCAGATTATACCGACATTGCAATTGACGACTTATCATTCTCAGAAGGATGCATAATTGTGAATGATACACTCCCTGTAGGCACCACTCCTTCACCTACTATCAACCCTTGTAATGATGATGAATTTAATTGTGGTATTTGGGATGAATGTATTCCAAATAGCCATCTATGCGACTGGCAGAAAGACTGTTCAAATGGTGCTGATGAAATTGACTGTGGAAACTGTAATTTTGAATCTGGTACCTGCACTTGGAATGACGTGAGCCAAGGAGTCTTTTCCTGGAATCTTTTACGTGCTGGTGACCTCACACCCTACGATCATCCACACGTGGACCACTCTTTTGGGGTCAGCACTGGCCATTATATGTACCTCACAGGTGCAGATGGTTTAGAAGGTAAAACAGCAGTGTTTAGTGGACCAAAGCTTTTACATGATGGAGGATATTATTGTGAATTTCACATGTGGCTATATCAGAGGCAGAGTGTTAATGTCCATCTTGCTTTTTATTCTGACGATGAAGAACTTGGTAGTCATATTTTGCTCTACAATTTTTCTACACCAGTTCCAAATGAAGAAAAATGGAATGAGATAATTATTCCTGCAAAAAATGTACTGTCACATTTTCATTTTACTTTAGAAGCAACGCCAGTATTTGATGAAGCTGCTGATTGGGCAGATTCTCATTCTGTACTTGCTGTTGACGACTTTGAATTATTTAACTGTAATTTTGATGTCATAGGACTGAATTGCAACTTTGATGACCCTGACTTTTATCATGGATTTTGTATGTGGCGGCAGTTTAGTGATGACCAACAAGATTGGAAGAATACTGAAATGTTTCCTGAAGAACTTCCTGACCACACCACAGGAAAGACATACTATATCTTTATTAATTTTAATGACCAGATGGCTAAAAATGGAGACAAGGCAGTTTTAGAAAGTACCGTACAGTCCAAAGCAGTAACATTTGACATGATCTTTACACTCTGGTATTATTTCTATGGCGAGAATGTCGGAACATTTAGAATAATTCAGAGAAAGCGAACTCTTGGAGAAAATAATACATATTTTGAATTGAATGATTCACAAGAAAACCGGTGGATGTTGTTTGAAACAAAACTTGATGGTGATGATGATTTCTCAATGATTTTAGAGGGTGAATGGGGAGATATTGGACCAGGAATGCTAGCTGTGGATGATATCAAAATGACTTCAAAGCTTCATTCACCAAAATGCGACTTTGAAGTTGATTTCTGTCAGTGGTCTCCAGGGTCAACAGGTAATACAAAATGGGAGAGGGCCCGAGGAGAAGAGAACATATCTAATGCTCCTCCAGTAGATCACACTACAAATAGTGAAATGGGTTACTATGCTTATCTAAAGCCAACAGGCTCCACTGATGCAAATGCCTATCTTATTACTCCAACTTATGATAATATTGGGATTCAGTGCCTCAGATTTTGGTTCCACATGTGGGGAGAAGGTGCTGGCTCACTAGCTGTTTATGCAATGGAATACAATAACCCTGACTATACTTATATTTGGATTTGGAACAGTAATACATATGAGATGTGGGCACTAGGAGAAGTAACTATTCCTAATATGCACAAGATATCTATAGGTATTGAAGGAATATCTGGAGAAAACAATGAAACAATAATTGCAATTGATGATATTGAATTTATACCAGATTTCTGCCCAGAAAATTATGAATGTGACTTTGAATATGACCTATGTGACTGGTACAACACAAATACTGGGGATGACACTTTTGACTGGGTGTGGTCTTCTGGAGATGAAGGTGGAGGCATCATCGTAGATCACACCATAAACTTTGCGACTGGCCATTACATTGTAGCAAAACTCTCAGGCAAGATAAAGGATGATAATGCTAAATTATTTGGAAGTCAAATTCCGTCCAGCCTTAAGTGTATGACATTTTGGTATTCTATGCAAAATATTGTAAATGCTACATTGAGTGTTACTTTAATAGTTGATAGTGAGGATATCTTAATTCTGAAGCTTTCCAATTCATCCTTAAAACATATTTGGGAAGAAGTAAAATTAACTCATGATGTGATAGCTAGTACCTTTCAACCAATGATCAAAATTTCAGTTGATGAAAATTTTACTTTACTGGAGAATGATGCAGTTGCTATAGATGACATTACCTTTACAAGGGCTTGTGATTACTCTACATTACCTCCATATATAACTACCCCACCACCCACCCATGTTCCCTCATCATATGATTGTGACTTTGAACATGATGAGAGTCAAACCTGTGGATGGACTCAAGATGCAGCAGATGGTCTTGACTGGCAACGAAATCAAGGATCGACACCAACTGAAGAGACAGGACCCAGCACAGACCACACTACAATGACAGAGGATGGACACTACTTATATGTTAGCACATCAGGCCAGTTTCAACATGCTGCTAAGTTAATTAGCATACCTATAGATCTTGAATTCCGTGGAGCATGTCTGTCTTTTTGGTACCACATGCATGGCCCTAATATTGGTGAACTCAATGTGGAATTACAGCCAAGTGGGACAAATAACACTACATCTATATGGCATCGTCAACATGAACAAGGAATTGACTGGTTACAAGCCAAGGTTTACCTACCATATGCAGGTTACAGTTACTTCATGATAGTGAAAGCTATACCTCGGATGGAAGGGAGGGGAGATATTGCAATAGATGATATTATTCTTGATTTTGGAGTTTGCAATTCAGTCAATTTATGTGAGTTTGAAGATGGAATATGCAACTATGAACAGTCAGTTGAAGATGATCTTGACTGGAAGCACGTGTCTGCATCATCCTCTGGAGATGAGGATAAGAGTCCATTAGAAGATCATTCCAGACAGACTTCATTGGGTCATTATTTCAAGTTGTATGGTGAGGGATCTGCCTTAATGTACTCAAATAAAATTCATCCTAAGTTTAAATGTGTCCAATTTTGGCTTTTTTATGATGGAAATATTGACATGGAGCAAGCAGTCCTTCATGTCTACAAACACATAGAGGACACATCAGAAAATGAAAAACTGCTTACAGTTTCTGGCATTTTCAGCCGTGAGTGGAATTTATACAGGCTGCATATTGACAGTACATCTTACTATTCCATCGGTTTTGAAGGCCACTCACACCTATATTCAGTTATTGGTCTTGATGATGTTCAGACAATATTGACTTGTGAGGCCCTACGAGAGTGTAATTTTGAGACAGACCTTTGCATATGGAGAAATGCAGATCCGGGGGTTTCCTCAGATTGGTCTTTGATGACTGGTGACCAACTCTCCAATCCATATGGGCCAAAAGTTGATGTTACTTTGCGTTCTCCATATGGTGGATTTATTTATCTTGATACAGCTAGTGAAAATTTAGAGATAAGTGCACTTCTGGTAACAGATTTACTAGAACGAGGTGTGTGGTGTGTAAGCTTTTGGTTTCATCTGCAAGGATTGGGCAATCATAGCATTAGGCTTATCATAGAAAATGTGAATAATGAAGATTCATTAGTAGTTTGGGAAGAAAATTCTATTATTCATGCTGACTGGAAGTTCGCACAAGTGACAGTAAATGTGACACAATATGGTGCTACATTAAGCTTTTTAGGAGTTTCTGACCATGGGAAAAAAGGAATTATTGCCTTAGATCAAGTTAAAATAAATCCTAACAGTTGTACCAATGGCACTATTCCAGACTGTGCCATTTTTTGTGATGCCAACAAATGTATAAAACCAGATCAGATGTGTAATTTTGTTCAAGACTGCAGCCAGGGACAAGATGAAAGCTTCTGTGGCTACAACTGCACATTTGAATTAGCTGATGGAGACCATTGTACTTGGTCTAATGTAGCAACAGATGGGGACTTATCCTGGACACTTCATCAGGGTCAAGAAACTAATAATTCATATGGTCCTTCTTCAGACCACACACTAGAAACAAGTAAGGGTCACTATGTAGCAGTTTCTCCAAGAACTTCTGATAACAGAGACTTCAGCAGCCCCATCTTTATGAGCCCAAATCTTTATAATTCAGCTGCCGAGTGTCGCATGATTTTCTGGTATGTGGCATATGAGGTAGCCAGTGACAAATCTTCTAATGATGTAGGAATCTTAGAAATATCCTACAATGTAAGTGATATTACCACACTTTTATTAGAGATAATTGCTAATCAGAGAGACGAGTGGATGTATGGCATAACATACTTGGGTAGAATACGTTCTGAATTTACAGTGTTTTTTGAAGGCAAAAAAAATTTAGATGTTGAAGGTTACATGGCAGTTGACGACATCAGTTTTGAAGAATGTTTCTTACCTTCACCACAAAATGAAATATGTGAAGATTTTGTTTGCACCAATCAAGTTTGTATCTCAATGTTTAATGAGTGTGACTATGTAGATGATTGTGGGGACTACTCAGATGAAGTTGATGCTTTAGCTGGATGTAACAAGTACGTGGGGCGTTGTAATTTTGAGGATGGTTCATCATGTGATTGGCAAAATAAAGAAGATAGCAATTGGCAGATTGGTTCACCAAGCACCCAGGATATTATTCCATCACGTGATCACACTCTGAATTCAGCATTAGGTTCCTTCATCTATATTGAGAGTAGCAAGAATCAGATTGAAGCTACACAAAGCATAATAACTAGTCCTGTGATCAGTGTTCCTTCCATACTATGCCATTTAAGGTTCTATTATTACAGTTTTGGCCCTGCAGTAGACAAGTTAGTGGTGTCAATTCAGTATTCATCAAATGGAGTTCAAAAAGACTTGAAAGTAATATCTGGACCCATTGGACAATACTGGGTTCGTGCTGAGATCATGCCTCCAAGTGAGGATGCTTGGAGGCTGATGAAATTTATTATTACTGGCACTGTCTTAAATTACACAAGTGGATCAGATTCAGTTATTGCCATTGATGATATTTCATTCAGTAAGGACTGTGCACTTTCTAATGAAACATTGCCCACAGCAACAATCCCCATTACTACAACAACTGAAAATCATTGTCAGAGTGGATATCGTTGTGCAAATCATAACTGTGTTCTTCATTCTGATGTTTGTGATTTCAAGGATGATTGTGGGGATAACAGTGATGAATCTCACTGTGCTGAGTGTAGTTTTGAAGTAGATCAGTGTGGCTGGTCAGATGTAAGTGTTGGGACAAATAAATGGCTTCGGGCAAATGGATCACCATATGGTCGTGATGGTTATGTAATGAAAATACTTCACTTTGGTACAGGTACTCTTGAAATAGCAGACCTTGATACTTTTAATATGGGTGCTACAGATACCACATGTTCAATGAGTTTTTATTACTACAAACAAGGTGGGGAAGATTCAACCCTTCAGCTTGATCTTTTGATGGGTGCCATAGAACTTAATTTGTGGTTTATCTCTGAAGACAAGGGTGAAGAATGGCAGAATCAGACAGTGGGAATTTTAGCCCATGATCTTGGTTGGAAGTTACGATTTAGAGCAGATAAGCTTGAAGATGGTGGAAATATTGTGATTGATGATATTCACTTTAATAATTGTGTTCTTCCTACCCCCTCAACTTGTAAAGATAGCCAGTTCCCTTGCACTAATGGTGTTTGTGTTAATGAGAGTCAGATCTGTGACTTCAGTAATGATTGTGGAGACAATTCAGATGAGGTGCCTGAGACCTGCCAACTATATCCTGAAAGATGTGACTTTGAATTTGGGTTTTGTCATTGGTCGCAAGATTTGCTGGATGATCTTGATTGGATACGCAAAACTGGCGAGATGCTTGATGAGCATGTTGGACCAGATTATGACCATACTTATGGAAATGAGACCGGTTTTTATATGTATCTGCAAAGCGTCAAAGGCTCACAAGGTAAAAATGCCAAAGTATCTAGTGCACCTTTCCTTCCTTCATCAGGTGGTTGCCACTTTAGGTTTTGGCATATGATGAGAGGTAACCAGAATGCTTCTCTGAGAATCTATGTCCAAGAAACATCAAAACCAAATACAATTAGGAGTGATCTTGTACTCTTTCAGACTAATGGTTCTAGTGAATATCTCTGGATTCCTGAAGATTTACCTATTGTGTTTGCAAGGTATTTTAAAATTGTCATTGAAGGTTGGGCTGGAGCAGAAGTGGATGGAGATGTTTCAATTGATGACATATCCTTTTCACCTGAGTGCAGAACTACAATTTGTTCCGATAATGAATTCCTTTGTCCTACTGATGGGTGCATTTCCAAAACAATGGTGTGTGATTTCCGATACGACTGTAATGACCATAGTGATGAAGTACAATGTCCTGAATTCTGTTCTTTTGAAAAAGATGCATGTGGTTGGGAAGAGGCTGTTAATGATGAATTAAACTGGATTTTAGCTCAGGCTAATGACACTAACTCTGGCACAAATCAAACGGGACCATTTACTGACCAAACAGGTGACAGAGAGGGTCATTTCTTGCTACTAAATGAAAAACAAAGGTTACCAGAGCACCAGGTTGGGCAGTCCTTTGCACACTGGTATCAGAACTCCAGACCAGATTGCATTTATTCATTTTGGTTCTATCGAGAGCAAGATATAGGGGCTGACATTTTCCTGCATCTCAACTCCTCAGTTGATACAAACACCATCTTGACTTATTTTAGCAGTAGTGTTGAAACTGCAAATACTTGGACATTGAAAAATGTTAACATTGGCCGACGTAGAAATGCTTTCCAGTTGTCTCTATACACGCAGCCAAGCAATGGTTATTCTGGACTCTTTGCCATAGATCAGACTGTCTTTAAGAATTGTGACTACCCATTTCCAACAGAAGGAGATTGTCAACCAGCATTCTATCACTGCCCTGTAACAATGGTAAGATAATAAATACTTTTTCTCATTTTTGTACCTCATGCTTTAGTTTTTTCTGTTTTTATAAGAAAGATTGGATTAATAGGATTAGCTTTAATGTTCATGGTTTTTATAGTATTCATATAAGTATTGTTATCCCACATCAACTCATTTTGAAACTTCCCAAGCTGAGTACTGGTCCAGTCATAATTTAGGGACATGCACCTAGCCTCTGAAACTCACCCTTACCTTCTGAGAGCCAGTACTAGAATCTGGCTGGCTCTCTATGAAGCAAGGGGGAGTGTGGGGATCAAAGATCAGCCCAGAACAGAAAAAATCCCTGCAAAAAACATAGCCTTTCAACACAAGCAACTACTTGAAGAAAATTAGGTACAACCATCTACCACTCTTTTTGCAAAAGTAAACTTTCTAAAAAAAATTTGGGCAGCTTTGTTTCCTTAGTTTGAATCTATTTCCTCTTGTTCTTAAAGTTGCAGTTTTTAAAATTTCTTCTTTTATAAATTTTATCAATTCCCATTAATATTTCATATGTAGTGATCATATTACCTCTTTTGCTTTTATCTTCAGGCTTTGGTATATTTAACACTTCTAATTTCTCCTCGTAACTCTTGTTTTTTTTTAGTTCTGGAAGACATTTAGTAGCCTGTCTTTGCACTGTTTCCAATTTATTAAAGTGCTTCTTGAGATATGGGCATCATGCAACTGCTGCATATTCTAATTTTGGGCTCAGAAAGGTCATGAACAATTTCTTTGATATTTTATCATCCATGTATATTATTTAAAACCAATTCTATAGTTGGAAAGCGTAGCATATGCTCCACGCGCAGTGTTCTTCATGTGGTAGTCTGGTGACAGTTTTCTAGCCAGAACCACTCCTAGATCTGTTTCTTTATCAGAATTCTTTAAAGCTTTTTCACATAATTTGTAAATTGTGTGTGCCCAATTATCTTCTATTCCACATTTCATAACATGGCATTTATTCATATTAAATTCCATTTGCCAAGTATTACTCCTTACTCTTATTTTGTCTGTTTCTATAAGTTTCTTATCTGCACTAGTAGCTTGGCATCATCAGCAAACATATTCATATAATTTTCTATTTCTTCTGTTAGATCTTTTATATAGACAATGAACATTACTGGTGCTAGAACCGAACCCTGTGGTACTCCACTAGTAACATTTCTCCAGTCTGATACATTGCCACTGAGTAATGCCCTCATACTGTATTTCTGTCAGAAAAATTTTCATCTATGTCAGAAGTCTCCCTGTCACCCCTTTAGCATTTTGCAGTTTCCTGAACAACCTTTCATGTGGGACTGTCGAAAGCCTCTTTTTAGGTCCAGGTAAATGCAGTCAACCCAACCATCTCTTTCCTGTAAAATCTCTGTGGCTATATGATAGAAATGAAGCATAATTGTTACACAGGATCTTCCTGTTAAAAATCCATAATTTTTGTCTGTTATATAAATTCTCTCCTGATGTTCTGCTCATTTGATGGGCAAAGACTTTGGTTCTGTAAGCTAGTCATTTCTCAAACATCAAAGGTGTATCTTAGAGGTCTGGTGCATTTCTGTAAGATACGGCTGGATAAATGCTTACCTCAGAGAGTTTACCGAGAGCTACACCAGAAAAGGGCATTTCATTACATTTAACGTTTGATAATGTAATTGGTGTATGTAATGTAATTTTTTGTAATTGTAATTACACCAATGTTATTTTTATTAGTGTATTCTGTAGACTTTAGAGTAATGAGACATTTTCTCTCTATCCTCCTCTTTATATATCCCTATATATTTTCTCTTTTAATCTGTATTCTTTCTGCCTCCCTCTGTCTCTTCTCTCCTCTTGTATTTCTCCTTCTCTTTTTTCTCTATCTCACTATTTAATCATTTGATATTTAGGAAGAGGAACTGGTTTTTTTTTCCTCATTTATATTACCTTTTCATGTAGAATTTGTTGTTCCTCAACCCTGTATCATTATTTAATCTTTCCTGTGTTCTTTATTACACCTTAGCTTTGTGTATCAGAGTTATACGTTTGTGACCTATCTGATAACTGTGGCTCTGGCGAGGATGAGACACTTGAAGCATGTGCTGGCTACCATCGTATAACATTAGAAGATGACTCTCTTGGTTGGTTTATGCAAGGGGAAAATGGCATCAATGATGATGCTGACTGGTTCTATGGGACAGGATCATCAACTATTATCGGTAACATTGATTTAATACATTTGTATATAAAGTTCTAAAATGTCTTGATTTGATGCAATATCTTTTTGATGTACT
This sequence comes from Procambarus clarkii, assembly GCF_040958095.1. Classification (NCBI taxonomy): domain Eukaryota; kingdom Metazoa; phylum Arthropoda; class Malacostraca; order Decapoda; family Cambaridae; genus Procambarus; species Procambarus clarkii. The sequence goes on along the minus strand of NC_091217.1, from coordinate 9,533,918 downwards.
TAAGTACTGTACATGTCATTAATTTATTTTGATTTTATGAATATTATTATTTAAAAATTGCAACAGTGTAAATGATTTATGTTTAGCTTATAATTAAAGTCTTTCATTTGCTAGTCATTTTATATATGCATTTCTTGAATAACATTAAATCTCCAGAGTTGTAGAGTATGTTTAGGCTCCTGACAGGAATCTTATTCAGTTGCTTCAGTGGAATAAAGAAGATCTCTTTATTCCACTGAATAAACTGAAATGTTCCACTGAAATGCCAGCTTCTTATAGGTTTCCTTGTTTAGTGATGTGCGTTTTCTATATGCTACACTTCCAATTTCAGAATTGCTTCTAAAATCATGGATGTTGAAATAATAAAGAAAAAGTTTACAATCATTCTTAGACCAAGGCTGGAATGTACAGTGGTTATATGGTGCCCATATCTTATGATGCACATCAACAAACTGGAAAAGGTGCAAGACATGCAACTAAATGGCCCCAAGAACTGAAGGCTAAGATCAATGAGGAAAAGTTAGAGGTATTAAATATGCCAAAACTAGAAGATAGAAGAAAAAAGAGGTGATATAATAACTACTTATAAAATAGTAACAGGAATTGACAAAATTGATAGGGAAAAATTCCTGAGAACTGGAACTTCAAAAGCAAGAGGTCATAGATTTATACTAATTAAACAAAGCTGACGAAGAAATATAAAAAAATTCACTTTCACAAACAGAGTGGTAGATGGTTGCAACAAGTTAGGTGAGAACGTGGTGGGGGCCAAAACCATCGGTAGTTTCAAAGCGTTATATGACAAAGAGTGCTGGGAAGACGGAACACCATGAGCGTAGCTCTCATCCTGCAACTACACTAAGGTAATTACTGAATTTTGAAGTTACTGCAATTTTCTAGAGGGGCCAAATGGAGGCTTGCATAACTAGCCACGCTGAGATAGCTCCACACATGAGTCACATCAGCCCTAGTGAGGAAACCAAGTCAAAACATGGTCCCCTCATCGTGATGCAGGGAACAGGGGTTGTAAAGATCATCCCTCACCAAAGAAACACCCAGAAAGAAAGTGAAGCACATTGGACAATTGCAATATTCACAGAGAAGAAATAAATGAAGCAGAAATCAACTCTGCAAATAATACACCCAGTGATAAAGTCAAAAACCCATATTTACTGCTGGCCACCGCTAAGTGGCAGCACCACTGGGAGCTACCAGCTCCCCATGTCAACAATACTCAGTCCAGAACCTAAGAAAACAAAACAACACACCTGGTTGGAAAGGGACCAGAGAATCACTGAGGCCCATTCAGAAAGCAGCATTTCATTACATTCAATATTGATTTTCCAGAGAGGCCAAACTATGGCTCCATTTAGGGAACTAAACATAGAGAAGAAATGAAGGGAGGAGGAGAGTGAAGATCTGCCCAGCGCCATACAGGCCCAACCGGGAACAGGGACACTGACCAGGTAAAGAGCTGCCAGGATCCCTAGTATACCCCCCGAATCCCCTAAGCCCTGATATCAGCCCAAGACATATTAGAAAACACAGAAGGCAGAGCCACAAACTTTCGAACATTGTGGACCCAAGGATAGGCTACAGGCTAGCCAGATGAGATTATGCTGTGAATGCCCTGAGATAAACAATCCCCAGAACAGGGGACCAAGAAAAAGTGATCAACAAACAATGTAACCTGGGGTATTGTGCAAGTAGCAACAAATAACTGCAACTGGACATAACAAATGATGCACCCCTGGTTGAATAAACCACAAATCAGTAACCAAAGGACCCCTCCTGAAGCCAACCATCTCACTCTTCATGAGAAAAGGAGGAGAAGGCTGCAGGCAAAGGAACAAACTCCTCCACTTTCAGTGGAGAGCATGAAGCTCCCCAACCTAACAATTGGAAGCAAGGGCCAACAGGAACAGTCTTGAAAAAATTTGCCTCATTCCTATATTCATTCTTATATATTGTATTGTGGCTAAAAGCTAATTTAGTTCACACTCTTTCAAAGGATGTGGAAACATCAGTGGTAAAATACAACCACCAAGCTCTAACCACACCTTATAACTTCTCTTTCAGTTACAAATCCAAACTATCACATATTCTGTGCTTTCTTTTACAGGTACATGCTTAAACTATGACCATATCCTGTGCTTTCTTTGATAAGTTTAGTACAGACAAAAATTTTGAGTGCTCTCTCTCTTACAGGCTTAGCCCCAAATTTTGACCATACCCTATGGAATTCTGACGGGCACTACGTGTATCTGGATGTGCAAGAGGGACAGGTTCAGATGGCCCAGCTCCTGAGTCAAAAGCTGATGGCTGGACCCGACTGCACCTTTGTGTTCCACTACAATATGTACGGCTCCGGCTTTGGAAATCTTTCAGTCATAATTCGGTAATACATTAGCATTTTTTATGTTCTTTCTATATATTTATCAATTGTTTAGTAAATATTCAAACTTTTCGATATATCAAGGAGTTAGTTTCTATTTGGTGATACAGTATATGTGGTTTCCCTTTGTCTGAGACAATGTATTGTAGACTCATTGTAGTGCTCTAGCTAGTGACTTGACATTCTCCAGGATGCAAACCATTATTGGTAACTGATTTCCTGGCACTTATTTACTGCTAGTAGAACATAGGCATTTAGGTTTGATTAAACATTCCCAAACATCAGACCCTGCTGGTAATCAAATCCAGGACCAATCGGTCAAAGGTGTCTAGCTTGTCAGTTTAAAAGTCAGTAAACATATAAACAAATAAGTTGTTTAATAGTGTTTTTAGGGCAATGGTGCTATAATCACCATAGTAGTACATAGAGCCTCAACAGTTCTTTTGAATGGGAGCAAGAATAGAGGTTTTTATTACAGATGGTAATGTACCATGGGAGAGAGAGCCTGTAAAACACTGATAGATAGATAGCTAGCTCTCATCTTATAACTACACCTAGGAAATTACACACAAACATATCATATTTAAGGCAGTATTTAAAAAAGCAATTTGCAATGTTCTTAAAGATAGATTTAGAATTAACACTTTTTTTTAACACTTATTCACTTATTTATATGAACTTATATACAATTTTATATTCAATACAGCCAAGAATTTGGGCCAACAGAGACAGTATTTGAGATACAAGGAACTGCAGATCCAATGTCAGGTGTTTGGCAGAGAGCACAACTGACTCAAGCAGTGTTGCCACAGGAAGATCCTTTCCAGATTATCCTGCAGGGCCAGTCCATGGCTAACCATGAAGGAACAATTGCTCTTGATGATTTTGTATTTCATTCTGACTGCAGGTTGGCCTCAAGATTCTTATGTATGTATGTATGTATGTATGTATGTATGTATGTATGTATGTATGTATGTATGTATGTATGTATGTATATATGACCACTTCATTTCTTCCCAAACCTGGAGGTAGAGTTTGCCAAAAATCATCATTTGCACACCAGGTTTAAGTCACCTTTCACTTCATCATAAGAACATCAGAACATAAGAATGAAGGTAACTGCAGAAGGCCTATTGGCCCATATAAGGCAGCTCATATTTATATCCACCCAATCTCATTCATATAAATGTTTAACCTATGCTTGAGACAATCAAGGGATCCTACTTCTATTATGTTATTAGGTTCCACAAATCAACAACCCTATTACCGAACCAATTTTACCCAGGTCTTTCCTAAATCTAAATTTATCCAATTTATAGGGAGTCTTTTTCTGTGTTTATTTCCCTCCCGATTTTTGTATCATCAGTAAATTTGCAAATATTGCTGCTCAAACCTGAATCTAAACCATTTATATATATTATGAATAACAGAGGTCCCAGGACAGAGCCTTGAGGCACTCCACTTACAACATTCCCACTCTGACTTAACCCCATTTATACTAACTCTTTGTTTCCTTTGGTATAGCCATGCCCTAATCAAACTTAATATAGCACCCCCAATACCGTGAGCCTCTAACTTTTTAATCAGTCTTTCATGTGGCACTGTATCAAAAGCTTTGCTGAAGTCAAGGTACACAACATCACAAACCTTACCTCTATCAACAGCCTCAACTATGCTGGAATAAAAGATAGCAAATTTGTTTAACATGAATGGCCATTTGTAAAACCATGTTGTGAATAATCATTTATTTATTTATGTTTTTCAAGATGAAGATGAATGGTATTTGCATTTATCGATTCAAGTAACTTTTCCACAATAGACGTTAAGCTAATTGGCCGATAATTTGACGCAAGTGATCTATCTCCTTTCTTGAAAATTGTTACCACATTAGCAACCTTCCATGACTCTGGCACTGCCTGACTCTAATGATTTACTAAATTTGGAAGAAAATGGCAAGCAAAGCTCCTCATTGCATTCTTTAAGCACCCTGGTAAACACTTCGTCTGGCTCTGGGGATTTGTTTGGCTTGAGTTTCACTATTTGTTTAATAACATTCTCCCTGGTAACTGCTAAACTAGTCAATGTATCCTCTTCCCCACCCACAGAGACTTGTTTGGCTGAAGGCATAATGTTAAGTTCCTCTTTAGTAAATACAAAGATAAAATATATATTAAAAATACTACTCATTTCTTTGTTATTATCAGTTTATCTGATCTGTCTCAGTTTTTAGTCTACTAGTCCCCGGTAGGCACTAGACATTTTGTTTCCAAAGTAATACTGTATTACTTAATGTATTGGCAGTTTGAGTATTCTTTGTGTAATTACATGTACATGTACCTATCTGTTTTGTTTGCATCTCATATTTAGGTTGTATGGGGCAACAACCACCACCACCACCACTACACCACATACTACAATGCATCCTGAAAATTGCACAAAGAATGAATTTAAATGTGATGATGGGACATGCTTACCATTGAGAAAGCGCTGTAATTTTGTTAATGATTGCCAGAATGATGAAGACGGCTGTGGTGAGTAGTTTTGTTTCATGTTACTAGTTTGATTTATATACTGTATTTATTTTGAATTGTTTGAGGAGTTATTTGTCAATTAAGTGGCTTTGAGTCTTGTGAACCAGCAGGTGTCCGTAATACTTTTCTGACTTTCTGGATGCTTTCCCAGGGAAATGGCAAAATGTTATTCGCTCCTTGCTCCTCATGGTAGGGGAGAAGGCAGGTTTTGGCTGTAGTCCCCATAGGCCAAATGAACTCATGTTGATGATGAGTCATAGTTCGGCATTCCGGCAAGAAATATTGCCGTAACAACCGTGGACATCTTCAAGAGAAAACTAGATCATTTTCTCCAAGCAGTGCCGAACCAACCGAGCTGTGGTGAATATGTTGGCCTGCGGGCCGCTCCAAGCAACAGTCTAGTGGACAAAACTCTCATAAGTCAAGCCTGGCCTTGGGCCGGGCTTGGGGAGTAGAAGAACTCCCAGAACCCCATCAAGCATGTATTAAGCAGGTACCATAGTAACGTGGCTGAAAACATGATGACCAAACCACATATCAGAAAATGGAGAAATGTTTTCATTTCTCCATTTTCTGATGTGTAGTTTAGTCATCAAATGAACTCATGCAACTGATGTGTCTGGTAGATTGTAAAGAATACAGGGAGCTACCAGGACTCTACCAGAAAGTGGCATTTCATTACATTCAATGCTGGGTTTTTCTGCAATAAATTTTATTTGAATAAATTTCAATAAATTATAAAATATATTTTAATAAATAAATATAGTAAATTTAATAGTTTTCCTGCTGTGTTAAATCCACTGCTGGGTGAAGCCCCAGTGAGGATATTAATCAACCAAATTGAGCAAGGCTCCCTGGAGCTATCGAAATGATATATGCTATATTAGTCTGGAGCAGTAGTCAATGGAGTTCTGCCTACCGCAGACCACGAGCCCGTTTTGGTTATAGGGACCCAGACTTGGGGGCACTGGTCGCTTCGACCTTGGTTCTATCTGCGCCCCTTTGTCCTCCCCTTGTTGGTGTGGTTCACCATTCTCCTCTTTCCCTGCTTCCGGCTCCTAAACGTCTGAGGGCTTCGGGGTTGGGGCAGGGTTTAGCTGGGGGATAAAACTCAAGCGGCTCGGGGAGTTGCCCAATTCGAGACGGGAATGGAGGCATTCAAGCTAGTTCCTCCTGCAGAGGCTCTGGGTCCTTTAATTCCCCTTGTCGATGGGACCCTTTCTGGGTCCTTTAATTACCAGTTGATGGCAATTATGACATACTGTACTTTAAATGTAAAGTGTTCATAGGCAATTGCTCCCTGTGCCTCTCTGAGGGGGGCCAGGTTCTGGCTCATGGTTCCCAGTAGGCAAAAGGATCACTGTGACTGATGACCCCAAACTAATATAGTACATATCAGTTTCGATTGCTTCAGGGAGCCTCTGGGGCTCACCCATAAAATGGCACGTCATTACTTTCAACGCTGGTTTTTTTAAGTTTTGGGTTGATTTCTGATCCCTAAACTCCCCCCTTGCCTCATTGGAGGAGGCAGATTCTGGCCTTGGCTTCTTGTAGGTTTAAGAAGGTCTTGGAGGCTTAGTGCAATTCCCTGAGAGTTCAGCACCAGTTCGCTATAGCTACAGGACGCTACAGATAGGTCTACCAGAAAATAGCCTTTCATTATTGTTAATGCTTTTGTGCTAGATGGTCATACTGGCTTAGCACTTTCTCTTCATAATTATCTTAACCTGTTAATGCTTCACTTTGTTTTTCATATTTCTGGATAGTTGTAACAACGTGTAACTTTGAGAATGAGCAGTTGTGTGGTTGGGGAATCACAGCTACAGATCATCCTATGTTCCAAGATGGTGGTGAAAATTTAGATGTTAAGAACATTAATGAAGATCAAGTTGGAGCAAGTGGAGTCCTTTTCACGTTAGTAAAATATGGTTGGCAAGTGATGTAGGTTTCCTAGTGATTTTCTCATGTTACTTTGGTGCATCTGCCTGTATTATTCTGTTGTGGATTTAACTGTGTTGCTTCTTTCTGATTCTTTTATATATTTACTTATGTTAATTCCTTTTTATGCATTAAATTTAATGTTATGTTCTGATGCCATCTTCATGTGTTATTTCCTTGCTGTGTGTGTGTGTCATTATTGCTTCTCTTTTACATGTTCCTTATTCTAGGCCCATTTACATAAATTTTAATGTTAATTTATTATGAGTAACTGTATTTGAAATTAGTCTCCATCCAAACATTGTTAAATAGAAGAAGCTTACTATCCTTTGATGACAGTTTACGTCATATGACATATAAGGGTTCACCCAAGTTGAAGGCGGCATATGTCTCCTGCCACTTTTTATTATAGAAATTTAATTAAATTTGGGTTTGCTAAAAAAATTTATGTAATTACCTAGATTTATCTCTGGTGATTATTACTTAATAAAACAATAAGCCTTGTTGTTACACATTAAAAATCATTAATTAAGAGAATTAATAAAATACAGTACAGTACATTTCTCATGCATCACAAAAGTTAACATTTTCAAATGACTTAAGCCAAATGTCCCACTGATGAACTTTACCCTATAAGCTTTCATCTAAGGATTACAAGTCATTTGCCGTGAAATATATAATTTCTTACATTTTTAATTGAGATGTATTGTACTAATTTATTTTGAGTAATCAAAGTTGATGATTTCTTTATTTTTCTTTAGTAACACTTATCCTAATTCCATTTTGCAAGTGGGGTTGAATTTCCCTACATTCGCAAGATTTTCTTGAACTAGTCACGTAGAACATTATGGGTAAAGCACAGTTTTATCACCGGGGCAATATTTTAGTTTTATTTATCTCATAAAACATACACAACTGTTTTTATTTCAGGTATTTTAATGCTTTAGATATAAAATTGAAGCTTATATTAAGCTCATTTTTTAAAAAGTACCCCATAGCTCTGCCACCTTAATTCCTCCCATGAGCTCCCATCAAGGGGTAGCTATAGCAGAAGTTTCTCCAGGAGGCTCAATCACCACACAAATCTTTCACTCCAGGAGGCTCAATCACCACACAAATCTTTCACTCCAGGAGGCTCAATCACCACACAAATCTTTCACTCCAGGAGGCTCAATCACCACACAAATCTTTCACTCCAGGAGGCTCTATCACCACACAAACCTTTGATTTGTTCAGCTCTCTGACCCTCACCCTTTCTTTCATATATTATTCTGTTTTAAGAGTCATGCTAAATGAAAGCTTCAGAAACATAATACTGGATGTGAATATAAGGTTTTTGTTTTTGTTTTTGTTGTTTTAGGTGGATGTTGATGCAAGGTTTGACCTCCGTGGAGCCTCCCTTCCAGCAATATAAGCCAGAGGTAGACCACAGCTTTGGTAATAACAAAAGCTACTACGCTTATGTTTCTTCTGTGAATGATGATTATGATGATGTCACAGACCTCGCAACTGAATATTTCATTGGTAAGATGGTAGAATGATATCTTACTTTGGTTTCTACTGTTAGGGTCAGTTTTTCAAAACAATCCTATCTTAAAGTAATTAGACTTTAATTTTAATTAAGTAATTGAAAAAATATGGCATTGAGTGTAGATGAAATGCTCCACTCTGAATTTATCTCTCACTTATTTCGTTAAGCAGTATCTTGCTCCCTCTAAGACATTGCAAACTCCACCCTGGCCCAGTGCGATTTTCTCATCTCTGACGCACCACATATCTTTGCTAAACTTTATTGCCAGGCTTTATTAAGAGAAAGATAAAGTAATTAATTCTGAATTTGCTTGTGTTCAGAAATAAGTTAAAAGTAAAAAAATCTTAGAAGAAACACTGATATTGTTGACCAAACTACACACTAGAAAGTGTGTGGTGTGTGGTTTGGTCAACATATTTCAGCCACGTTATTGTGACTCCTCGTCTGCAAACATCGATATTGTTTTCAAGTCTATGTTGGATCATGTAGTATTCATCATACTCATTTAATAGACAAAAAAATCTGTCTGGTATGAAACAGGAAGAGAACTATTCATGAAAAGTAGTGATCTGATACTTATCATTATACAGTACTGGCTTGCAATGCTTGGTTTATAACTACATATACAACTTCATCAGCATTATACAGTACAGTACATAGAATGACTCTGATAATACAGTACGCATCTTTCATTTGTTTCATATAATGAACAACATTGTGGTTAATTAGTAGGTACAAAAAATGTACATTAAATAAAGCCACTAATTTGCAAAACATTTCTATATCATTTACATTTCTTAGTAACAAACCATCTCTATGAAGCAATAACTTAATAGGTACTGTATCACATTCAAATGTTTGTACTACTGTATATATAAATTAATTAGTCTGAGAGGCTTGTAAATATGATGTAAACTTCAAACATCATTTTATTTTATTATTAGGGGAAACTGCCAAGACCTGTCGTTTTGGTTTCTGGTACTGGTGGACTGGTCCGAAATCTGGGTCACTCCACGTGATAATAACACCCACAGTGGGAGATTCTCGTGAAGCCTGGATGATAGATGGCAACACTGGCAATCAGTGGCAAATGGTAAAGTTTGGTGTTAATCAAATTATTGAAATGTATTTAAATGAATTTACCTGAAGGCCACTAACGCTCTAGTGGCCTTAACATGGACAGGAAACCAACATCTTATCGCAGATTCCTCACATTTGCCTTGATGATTTTTTCCAGTTAGATTTTAAAGCTTAACAGAATTTTGGCATTTACGGCTTTGGTGAGTAAGTGGTTCCATGGGTTTATAACTCTGTGGGGTGAAAATCTCTTTCATTACTCAAATTGTATTATGTTCAGGTGAAATTTACTCCTACACATTTATTTCCTTTCTCATGGTTTTAAATTATTCTTTATTTAATTATGTCCTTCCATTTACAGAATATTATTATTCTCTCCAAGAAACATTATGCTTGAATAAGAGCCACAGTATACATAATGTCAGTAGGTGTTGCTGTTGTCAAAGTGTCTCTTCTGGATACAAAAAAAATAGACATGTCTGCTAATTATAAATTAAAACACTGAAAGTGTATTTGAGGGATTATATGATTGTATAGTAAACCAAAACATGGATATTTGGTGACCTGACTGCTACCAGAGTGCCGAGTGACTTGACCTTGTCTGAGGAGTGGCCAGTATATGAAATAATGAAGCACAGATCATGTGATTTATTAAATTAAATTAAATTCATTTTTTTTATTCAGGTAAAAGTACATACATAGAAGATGAGTTACAAACATAATGTTGGATTTATAGATAGAGCTAGTACATACAATACCTAAAGCCACTAAGACGCACAGCGTATTGGGCAAGGTGTGGGGGGGGGGAATAAAAACACTTAGACTAAAACTTAATAGTAATTGAGATTAAAGTGTAAATTGTGTTGAAAAAGAAATAAAGAAAAAGGGGAGAACATGGATAGGTAAGGAATTTAGAAATGTAGCTAATAAAGTAGTTGGAATGAGACTAACCAAACTAGAAAGGTTAGATGACATCGCATCACCCACACAATTATTTCAAGGAGGTGAAGAGAAGGAATTTAGAAATATAACCATAACATGTGACATAATTAGTAAGAACATTGACAAACTGAACAACTCGAAAGCCCCAGGTGTGGATGGAATACAATCCAAAGTCATAAAGGAACTGGCTGAAGAACTATGCCTTACACTGAAATTACTTTTCACTAAGCCTCTGGACCAAGGGATAGTCCCTCTAGACTGGAAATATGCAAATGTCACCCCTATTTTCAAAAAAGGCAGAAAGAACTCGGAGGAGAACTATCGTCCAGTCAGCTTGACATCACACATCTGGAAGCTCATAGAGAGAATCCTAAAGGAGAAAATTATTCACCATCTTTCAGTGAACAATCTTGTTAAATCAATATGGGTTTGTTTAAATAAATCCTGCCTTACAAACCTGCTCATATTTTTGGAAACAGTAACCAGCTATACAGACAAAGGACTTCTGGTTGCCATAGTATACACAGATTTTGCTAAAGCCTTTGACAAGATACCACATGAAAGACTGGTGAGGAAATCACAGGCACTTGGAATAAATGGAAGAATACTAGAATGGATAACACAGTGGTTAAAACAAAGAAAACAAAGAGTGGTGCTAAATGGGAATGAATCTGATTGGAGAAATGTGGTAAGTGGGGTACCACAGGGGTCCATTTTGGGACCTACCATTTTTGTCATACACATCAATGACATAGATGACAATATTACAAACCACATCATCAAATTTGCAGATGACACAAAGATTTGTGGCAAAGAGGGAAATGATAATGATGTTGTAGCATTACAAAGAGATCTGCAGGAACTCCACAAATGGTCAGATGACTGGCAAATGCATTTTAATATTGACAAATGCAAGACCCTGCATGTGGGGCATAGCAACCCGCACCACAACCATCAAATAAATAACATTACATTACATTACAGCAGATGGATGAGGAAAAGGACCTTGGAGTCAAAATCTACCACTCAATAAAAGTTGTACAGCAGGTATGAACAGCAGGTAAAAAAAGTTAACCAAACACTTGGAATAATCAAGCGCACCCTTGATGTCAAGGAAAAGAAGGTAGTGATTCAATTGTATAAATATTTGGTGTGCTCTCATTTGGATTACTATATCCAAGCATGGAGACCACATCTTTAGAAGGATATAGCTGCTCTGGAGAAAGTGCAACACCGGGCAACAAAAATCATTCCAGAGCTAAGTCAAATCATGTATCAGGAACGGTTGAGGGCCACAGCACTAACAATACTACAAATCAGGCATGACAGGGCTGATCTCATTGAAACTTTTAAAATACTAAACAAAATGGAGGATGTTGATCCAGAAAATTTCTTCAGAAGGTCATGTAACACAAACAAATCAGGTTTCAAGCTCAACAAGCCACACTGTAGGACTGAGAACAACAGAGGCTTTTTCACCCACAGGGTTATTAACCCATGGAACCACCTACCTGCCAAAGCCATTAATGCCAAAACTCTGTTGGGTTTTAAAGTACAGTGGGAAAAGATCATCAGGGCAAATGGGGGGGGGGGCCTTCGACAAGCTGCCGGATTCCTGTCCTCATTGAGGCCACTAGTGTTAGTGGCTCTCAGGGAAACTCAGGTAAACTCAGAATGTAGACCCCCCAACATGAAGATATGTGCTGCCCACCTATTTACCCCACTATTCAACAATGTTATTTGCAATATGTTAAACAAAGGAATGATTTCCATGATTAAATCTTGTGTCACATCCCTCCCTTTCTTTGGAAACCAAAAGGAATTTTACCAAACCATTGTTCATTTTGGATTTGACCTATATCACTTCCTGTAATTCCTGTTCAAGATTTTGAGTGTACAATATATCATGTATTTGGTTAGCCAGAAGGTACCAAGCCAGTCTTGGCTTGTACTGCTGAGTTTTTAGGGATTGACTAAGCTTTCAGATGGGGACAAAGCACTTTTGGTATTTTCCTTTGTGGCTCAATTTGATGTTTTGGACATTCACCAGCCTGAACCACGTGGCTCTCATGGAGATCCATGAGAGCCACGTGGAGAGCCACTTCCTTAATGATTAAGTGTCCTGGTCCAGAGTCCTAAATGTGCTGCAGGAATAGTGTTACAACTCAAGAGAAACTGCACCATGCACAGTAGTAGCAGAGAAGATAGCTATGAGCACTGCTGGCCCTTGACAGTTGGCAACAGTGATAACAAACTTGAAGTGGATAGCAATAGCCAGACACTCAAACAACTGGGCACCATGCCATGAGACAAACATAAAAGCATGGAACCACCAGTGCAGAAATAAAGCTCTCAAATCAGAACCAATCTATTTAACTGAATTTTCCTGTTCAAAGCTGGGTGCAAGCATGTAGATGTCAGGTGATAAATGAGAGTTATTGTCTATTCTGATCCTGTAATGGTGGTTGCAAGTTTTATTGGTACATAGTAGAGTAATAACTGATTTTCCATTATTCCAGTTTTCATTTGCCAATGTTTTTAGAGGTTTTCTACTTTTTGGTGTCATAGCAAGCAGTTTTTCAGTGGTGGATTGATATACACTCTCCAGTCTTGCCACCCATAAACCATGTAGGGAGACAGTTTGCAAAGTTTTTGTTGTGGTGACCCTAAAATGTTGATTAGAGCTAGACATGTGAGTAGAGTCCCAGGTGGACCCAGGCCATGGTTCAGGAAGTAACTAAGGTATCCTAGTTCAGAAAAAAGCTTGAGAATCACTATCGATATATAAGTTTATTGTTCAATTTGGCTTCCAATCTTATTTTCTTATTTATTTTCAGGCAGAGGTTGGCCTAGGTGAACTGAATATGGAATTCGTTAGACTTCAGGCTCATCGAGGCATAAGTTATGAGGGTGGTGGAGCTGTTGATGATCTCTACTTTGCAGAGTGTGTTATTCCAGTTATGCCTCCTGATGGTAGAGTGATCATTGTTTTATATATCTAAAATCAACTTAATTTGTGTTGGATGAAAACTGAAAGGTATTCAAAAGATAAATCACATGAATTACTGCACATTTGAAAATGCTATACAGTATATATACAGTATATACAAGCACTTCATTCTTTACAGTGTAATCCTTAGGTTTTGTTGGAAACTGAAGATTTTTATGGATCCAGGCTCAAGTTGTGTAGGAAGCTCTGAGGTTATTCAACATAGGGTTAGTGTTTAGAGTGCTGAGGGTACAAATGGCTATTCCCACAGTCAAGAGATAGCTCTGAAGTTGGATTAACTATTGCAATCCTTATACAGGTATTTATGTTTGGATGTTTGGGATTTGTTCCTGGGACTTTAATTGGAAGGATGTAAATCAAGACCTATTTTCTGGGAGGGGAGCTCTCTGTTGCTTCCCAAAGCTGAGTATGATGCTGGTCAAGCCATGTCTTAGGAAAATTGCACCAGGCCTCTCCGACCTACTTTATTCTACTAAGAGCCAAAACCAGAATCTGGTTCCCTTAAAGAGAACAGGGGAGCCGGGTCAGAGATCAAACTCAATAACAAGAGAAGGCCTACCAGAAAACATAGATGCCTTAGAACAAGCAGCTGCAAAACAAAAACTAAGTACTGTACCAGTAGGTAATGAGATATGAAGGAGCAATTTTTCATAATTGTCTTCCTCACATACTGAAACATAAGGATCATGGCCAAGACATGCAAATATCAGTTTAGACCTAGGGTGTTCACCAAAAACCTCAACCGTCAGCAGTGTTAAAACTGGGCACTGTCCAATATAAAAAATTTGTTAGAAGAATGAAGATAGACTCAACAGGTGGATGCCAATGTCATAAAAAGACTATTATATAGGATATAGAGACAAGAAGGGATACTGGGAAAGACACTGAACTGGGTAAGGGAGTACGGGATGGACAGAAAGAAAGGATCATATTCAGAAAGAATGTATCGGGCTGGAGAGGAGCAGAAAGTGGGATCCTTAAGAACTCTATCTTCAGTCTATTGCTCTTTCTATTTTAAGTTGATAACCTATCTGAAGGAGTAACCTTATACATACATGTTGATGTTTGCAAATAATACAAAGCTAATGAGAGTAAGAACTGAGGAGAACTGTCAAATGCTGCAGATAGACCTTGACAAGCTTCAAGAGTGGGTAGATAACTGGCTGCTGGAATTAGATCCAAACAAGTATTTTGTAATCAAGATGGAAAAATGGGATAGGAGATTGGTAGGAACTACATCATAATGGGTAGAAAACTACAAAATTCAATAAAAGAAAAAGACCAAAAGTGGACATAATAACAGCTCTAATGCCAAAAGTTTATGTGAACAGGATAAAATCAGTATCATATGAGAAGTTGGCAAACATACCAACAACCTTCATGCAAACTGCATGTATTGTGAAGAAGGAGGAAGGAGAAACATGCCAACAGAATTTATGAATCTAGACCAGGAGGACTGAAAGTTATATACACTTCCTGTGTGTGTGACCATTGTTGGAGTATGTAGCACTAGCATGGAATCTCGTGAAGCAATAAAGGAAATTGAAAAAAAAGTCCAGAGGTATACAACTTGACTACTTTCAGAATTGATAGGGTTCAGCTGTGAGGACAGGTTAAGATAACTCAACCTCACAACCTATAAGGAAAGAAGTAAGGATATATGATTACTACATACAAGATACTTAGAGGAATAGACAAAATATACATGGCCAGTTTATTTAAATTAAGAGAAAGTAAGCCATGAGAGACATATTGTAGGTGGACGCTATATGTGCAATTGAGTTGTAGAAATACACAGATATTTCCATACCCTGTATAAGTGGTCTGTAAGGGAAATGTATTGAAAACAAAAATCAAAGCCATTTCCATTCACAATTTCAAGAAATAAATGTGACATAACTTGAAGATTCACTAGAGGTTGTAAGCATTGAGATATAAAAGACTAGGAGGCAGGGCATAAAAAGAGCTCTACATTTTTTCTCAGTAGTCACAAAATAAGCACTGATATAAGCACAATATATAAGTTTACTAATTTAAAATTTATGTTATAGTAAAATGTCATACATTGAGTCCACATAACAAGGGATATGTATATTTGAGTGTTTCTTCATTATAAAAAAAAAATTGTGTCCCCTTTTAGGACTGACATGTGAAGACATGGACCAATATCAGTGCAGCAGTGGTACATGTGTGATGGAAGACTCTGTGTGTGACTTTTCTGACGACTGCCTCGACAACTCTGATGAAGCCTTGGAAATCTGTAGCTACTTCATTGGCCGCTGCTCATTTGAATATGGATTGACAGTTGATTGGAAAGAAGATGTAGATGACAGCACTGACTGGGTGTTGATGCAGGCCTCTTCTGATAATTCAGGCACTTTGCCTGCATATGATCATACACTTGGCACCAAAAAGGGTAAAGTAGTTTTACTTACTAATATATTATATTCTTTCTTTCTATGTTGCTATGATAATAGAACAATAATGCAGCTTCACATAGCAAAAAGGCTTTACAACATGACTCAAAATTTTGTTATAATTGCCAAATTTGTCATTGTAGTAAATGTTCTGGCTTAGTGTTTTGTTTACCTTTTCACTGTAAGTGTTACTTAAAATTGTTTTAGAGTATTTTAACAAAATATATCTGTAAGGGACAAGGTTATTGTGAGAAATCTTAGCAGACAATTCCAAAAGCTGAATTCTGTTAAATGTGAGAAGTATGGGCGGAAGGTCTCATATTCCAGGGACAGAGGGTTGGTGATACCTAAATATTGTTATTGCAATACAGTATATTGTAAAACCTTAGTCTTACATCCAAGGGAAGTTACAATTTGGAGAATGTTAAGGTAGAACATTTTATATACCAGTACAACATTATACCTATAAAGAGATGCCCAAGTTGAACATGATACTGCTTATATTCATTCATAATCTTACTAATGTGTACTTCTTCTGTTAACAGTAAGCTTACTTTGTTAAATATACTAATTAAGATTTATTGCACTTGAAATATAAACTGCCATATTCCAATAATAATGTTAATAATTCAATTATGACAAAAACAAATTAACAGATACCATTTAACCATTACTATTTTTATTATATCAAACCACTCGAAAAAGAACATGAAACAATGGATACAAACTGGATAAATTAGATTCAGAAATGACTTTTGTAAACACTTTATAAGAAATTAGGTTGTAGACTTATGGAACAAATTACAGGGTAATATAATAGGTATGGGATTGCAGGATTATTTCAGTAATTATGCAGCCATGACTGATACACCAAATTATATACAAATGTTTGACATTCAAGAGTGCTCACTGGGGTGTAAACCCAAGTCTAGCTCTATTTAAAGTGCAGTAATAAACTTGGTTATTTCATATTGTTTCAGCTTTACAGTACTATATTTGATGTTCTTTTAAAGGGTATGATTATTCATATTTTGATAATTTTATTAAAAAAGGTCACTATATGCTACTGGATGTGTCAAGATCAAGCTCAACTCCTTTGGTGGGACGTCTTCACTCTCCAGTGATCCTAAGTGATGTGTCTAAGTGTGCCATCAGGTTTTGGTACCAGACCACGGGTGACAACCCTGGAGTCATCAATATTTACACGTCAGTAACCTGTACCTGTATATTAGAATTATTTAAAAGAAAATATATTATACAGATATAATAAATATACAAGTGGCAATTGCCAAGAAATGTGAAAAGTGTCATAAAAATAGTTTTTATTATAAATGAACTACAGTTATATTTATCAATAATGTATTTGCTTATTGTATAATGGGTCGTATTAATCTGCTGTATATTTTCAGACGCACATCATATTATGAAAGTGGTTCCCACCTTGTTGCCAGTCTCACCAGAACTGCCAAGAATGTGTGGCTCAAATTCAGCATGACTTTTGGTAAATCTGATACAGGTAACTTTCAGGTAAGATAATCATATTAACAAACTTTACAGTTTTAAAAAGATACATTTTATTTTTATTTTATATTGATTAAACATTCAAAGCAAATCATATCTTAGAATTCATACAAAATTCACTTTGATGGAGCACCTGATTAAACCTAAAGGTTTAAAAATTTACATCATCAGATAGTTATTAGATTTCAAATTATTAATTTCTAAGAATAATCCTTGCAAAACCCTAAAGTTTAAGCAGTTTTATTGGTTGCCTCAGTCTAAAATGCAGACCAATTTATCATTTATAATTTAGTACAGTCAGCTTAAGACTAATGTCTAAAGTTTTTCTAGTGTAGTACAGTACTACTATGCAAAATATTTGTTATCATTAACCTCATGTCCTCTGCCAAAGAGCATATTTCACTATTATTGGATACCCTTCATTAATATTGTATGATTATCTCTTGAATATATCTAATAAAATATGGGAAAATGCATGCAAACAAAATGTTAACAAACTCCTGTAATTACAGGTGGTGTTGGAAGGTTATTCTCCAAAGGACAGAAATGGCTTCTTGTTACTAGATGACTTATCCATGACTCCCTATTGTGAAGTGTCTTCCGACCAGCATCTTCCTGGAGAAGATGACATTACAACACCCAAACCAAACTGTCCATCAGGGCAATTGGACTGTGCAAATGGTCAATGTTACAACCCTGTTGAAGCTTGTAACTTTGTAGATGATTGTGGTGATGGCACTGATGAACGAGACTGCAGTAAGTTTGGTTGATCCTTTTTATAAAAGGAAACCATAAATATTAGGAAACTATAAACATTAGACCTCACCTCTGCGCTGCTCGTGCCCGGCCCTCCCCTCCACTCCCTGGTAGGGGAAGGGGGGGGAACCCCGAACCCTTTGCGCTGGCTAACCAGCAACTCCAGTTCGTTGGCTAATACGATTCGGGGCGATTGTCAACTCTGGCCTCTGTTTCCTGGCAGTGTTTTGCCTTAGTGGTATTCTCTGCGACTTAATGGTGTTGTGGCCAGGTGTAAACAAGTGTACCAGGGCTGCATGCACTTAAGGTGGCCTTCCCTAAGCGCCCTGTGGGTACTACCCCTGGGTGCTATGATTCTTTTCCCTTATGCCTTCGGGACGCCATTTCCTTAGGGGTTTTTGCTTCTCGGCATTTACCCCACCCTTGGGGCCAGCTGGGGTTTCGTGGCCCTTGTTTGGCCTTGGGTAGGAGTGGTGTTGCTGCTGGTTGGAGCATGAAGGTGTTGCACAGCCAGCTTACCTACGCAGTGGCAGGTTCCTGTTTTCTCTGGGGGCATTGTACTTTTGCAGGGGGTTTTATTTTATTTTTGTTCTTTACCTGGTGGGGGTCTGCCTTGTGTGGCTATAGATCCATTTGTATTATTTTGGTGGCCCTCCGTTAGCTCCCGATGATTGTACACGTCACAGGGGTTTCAGTGTTTTGATCATTCCCTTGTTAGCTTTTGGGTCTCACCGGTTAGGAACACCTTGCCTGGGCTTCCCTTAGCAGTCAGCCCATGGGCCCTGGAAAACCCTATCGTGGCTGGGTGGACTTATGGATACATCTTCCAAGTTCCAGCTCGCCTCATGCGAGACTGAAGATTGCTGTGCACTCTTGTCTCAGGGTGACAGTCACCATTTTTGCCTCCATCCTGCTGTCTGTTGGGTCAACGACACCTTTGACCTTGTAGTCTTGCGAGTCGTGTTCTCTGCTTGTTCTCCAGTTTACCCATTCTGACAACATTGATATTCGGGTACAGGCGGCATCCGCATTGCATGCCAGGTTTAGGTTGCAGCAACACACTAGGTTGGTTTCCCACCCGGATGCCCCTGAGGCTGCCCCGTTTTGGTTATACGAACCAGGACTTGGGGGGACGTTAGTCGCTTCGACTTTGGTACCTTCCGCACTCCCTGGTCCTTTCCCTGTCGTTTGTCCTGCTCCAGCCCTTTCCCCCCTTGCTCCTTGCTTCCTAACGTCTGAGAGTTTAGGAGTCGGGGCAGGGTTTAGTAGGTGAACTCCATTGACTAATTCCCTGGTCTATTGTATCGCATATTAGTCAGATAACTCCAGGGAGCCTCTGGGGCTCACCCAGAAAATGGTATTTCATTACATTCAACGCTGTTTTTTTTTTTATCTATTCCACTTGTTTGTTCCATAAGGTAAGATTCTATTGATCAGGATCTTCTGCAGTCAGACCAGGTCAACACACCACACTGACACAGTAGATAAATTTTCAAAACATTCTCATTAGGTCATACTGGTGCTAGGACAACACTGGAGAATACTCAATCCAACCCAGAATGTAAACAGAAAAGTGCTTTACATAAGTTCAAAAGCCTTTCCATGTGTTAGCATAAAGATTGCCAAGCTGTTCCTTGACTAACTACAGTACCTAACTACCCAATAGGACCTTTCCTCTGACTGCCACCAGGTACTAGTTATGAGAACCCTCTGTTCTTGGAATGCCATGAGAGGACATGGGAAGGCTCTTTAGTTTATGATTACACTTTATGTTGGTTATATGTAGCTGGTTAAGTGATCTTCAGTAACACCTTAGCTCTTGATATGGTCAACTGAAAATTACCTGTGGTGCTAGTCCCTGAAAGTTATCGTGCTTGATAGTTCATGATCCTGATCTATAGACACAGTCGAGCTTGCCTTAGGAGCAGCCAAATGATTCTGCTCAGAATAGTGCTCTTCATATTCAGTAGTATTGTACTCTCATAGCCAGATTTTTTATAAGCTTGACTTTAATTGAATTTTGTAGCCAAAGGCTTAATTCAATTACAGTGCAACCACGATTCAACGAAGTATATGGGACCAACCACACTAAGCGAAATTTTAATTTCAACCTGTCATATGAAGGACAAATATGAGAACCTGCCTTTAAAGAGATTAAGCCACATCTTGGATATTTCTCATGCCCTAGCCTCAAAACCTCATTTTTAGAGGAAACCAGGCCCATATTTGTGAACGAAAACTGGGAAATCTCAAAATGAAAATGAACCAAAGAATTTGGTTTGAAATATGATTAATGGCTTTTCCAAGGACCCAACTGTTTCTTGTAATATTGTATTCATTTACCAAAATCATTAAAACATGATTTGAGCCTTATTAAGAGCGTTATCAATCATACCCACATATTTCCCATACTCTATGGGCCAGTTCCACTAAGGGGATCTTTAATTTTAACCTATAAAAACATTAGCAACTTTTCCATCAATCTGTGAACTCCGTCCCAGCATTCTAAGGAAATTCGCACATCTTCTGCTTCAGCAAACTCTTGTTTGTCGAATCGGGTAAGTAAATCCGGCCTGGAAAGTGTGCATTCCAACTGGAGATTCATTGAATCAAGGTTCATTGAATCGAGGTTCCACTGTATTTATTATCATAGATTTTTTAAGTACAACATTTAATTGATATGATTTGTTTTGTGTATTTTGAATAAGTAATACTTTTATAATTTATCATATTGAAGCAGATTTTTTTTATCATAATTTAATTGTCTTCAGGCAAAACATGTGATTTTGAAACGGATTTGTGTGGATGGTTCGAGAACAGTGCCAATTCTATCCACTGGGCTGTTACTGGCTTCCCGGCTGGTGCTCCTGGTCCAGATGCTGACCACAATGGTGATGTTTCCAAACATGACCTCAGCTCCTCCAAGAGTGCGGTTAGAACCATTTTTATATATTTGTAATTTAAACTAAAACAATATTGAATCTGATAAAGATGCATAGTTTTGGAAAAACTATGCAAAATTGGAAAAGATGAGAATTGGGACAAATTGGAATATACAGTGGAACTTCCCATTATGTGGATCCCCATTTTCTGAATTCTCATATTATCTGGATATACAGTACTGTTCCATAGAAATTTCAGGTTCTCCTTCCCTGTTGATCGGAGCATGTCTGGTTAACCCCCCCAATGATGACTCAAGGCTCTTTTTAATTGTCTCTTAAAAAACAAAACATAGTCCAGCCTAAATGACTGACAAAGGGACATTCATTAAGACAAATTCATTTCTGAACCCTCTATTGATTTGACTGCCAAATAAGGGCTTGCTATCTGCCTGGCTAATTTTGCTCAGGTGGCAGCCTTTTGCTGTCCAAACCTTAGAAATATTTTCTTCCTGTGAATGTGTTTTATGTGCACAATGGCCTATGCTTGAAAATTCCCTGCAGCAGCATGATGATTCATGATGACCCTGCTTGACTGTCTATAGCCATCGAGAATCTTAACTTACAGATTTTAGTTTAGTTCATTTACCTTAGATAGCATCCAAATAATTATAAATTTTAAAGCAACTTCTCATGTAAATTCAAGGCCCTCCTATTTTAGTTAACTAGGTTTGTCAGTGCCATAATCTGAGTGTTAATATTCATACCAGCATCCTAATACTGTAACACTTTCTTCGTGCAGAGCTTATCTGGACAGACAGCAATATTGGAGTCTCGGGTATTCTCTGCTGCTGGTCCAAATTGTGTCTTGACCTTCTATTACTACATGGGAAACACTGAAAGTGAAAGTTCTTCTTTGTCTCTCTTTAGGAAGACTGAGTCGAAGGTGGTATGTATACCTAGTTTATTGCTGATAAATCAATACAGTACAAGTTAAACTGGCTGTTCTATTTACATTTACATTCTTTGTTATATTAATTTATTTATTTATTCATATACAAGAAGGTACACTGGGTTGCTAAAGTATATATGTTTGTGGTTGAGTAGTACATTCTTGCAAAGCCACTAGCATGCATATTATTTGCTATTGTCTTGCTATTTTTAAACAATGCTGTTTGTTCTCCAACTTGTACAGTTGCTGATTTCTGCCATGTTCCCCTCCCTTTTTATTCCTTTATTCAACATAATTTATACCTAATCCCATTTACTACTAAGTTTTAGTCTAAGTGTTTTTCCCCCCCCCCCCACCTTGCCCGAACCCGAAATGCTATGTGTATTAGTGGCTTTAGGTATTGTATGTACTTGCTCTATCTATAAATCCAACATTATGTTTGTAAATCAACTATGTATGTACTTTTCCTAACTAAAAAATTTAATTTAATTTAATTTAATTTCCTAAGCTAACAGATAAATGTAATGATAGGTACTGTACTTTGTAATAGAATTTAAATTCACATGATAACTACATCAGTATAAGGAGAAAAAATAAAATTATACCTATGAAGTTGCATTTCTTCAATTTAATATACTGGGTGAGTAGGTAGCACAAAGATACTATTTGAGTTAATAGCACAAATTGGGATACTGTGAAGAAGAAACTAGGTACATTACTGCACTTCATAGATCTACTTTTAAATAAAGTATAGGTTTAATTCTGATTGCCTTTGTAAATCAGAGAATTTAATTATGAATTTAATTATGTAGTTCATTAAATAATTTGATAACCTAATCCCTAACTAATACAGATAAGGACCACCGCTATAGCATGTATGAGATACAATGCACTTATTGTTATTGTAGGAGATCGCCGCACGTCACACAAGTAACGACTTGACTTCTCCCAGTTTCTGCACACCACAGAGTGAACGAGACCGCTAGCGCATCAGTGTCCAACCACTCGGTTCCAATTGTTTCATACACACTTGTCTCCCAATAGTTCATTTATATGTCTTATAAAGTTCCAGGCTATTTTTCAACATTTAACACTGTTGTTTCTATATATTTTCCAGCACTGAATATACTTTTTAAACATGTATTACTTCTTGCTGTTTACACTGTTCTGGGGATGACGCTTTCCTGCTGTGACAACACTCTGTGCATGTGCAGAACTGACTATTGTACCGGTGGGGATTCCAAATGCATGAATTAAACAAAAGTTCCAGACTGTTTTTCAACATATAACATTTTCTATGTCTCTCTCCTGGGTTATATACTTCACAAGGGTCTCTCTCTTACATTGGCCTGGGTTCATATCCTGGCTGGGAAGGATTGACTGGGCACAAATCCTTAACAATAGCCTCTATTCACCCAGTAATGAATGGGTAGCTGGTTCTTAAACAATTTGTCGAGTCATATTCTGGGAAAAATTTGGATCAAGGACCTGCCCAAAATGCTATGCATGCTAGTGGCTTTACAAGAATTTAAGAACTCATGCACAATTGTATATAGAAATAAAATAAAAAATAAAAAATTACCATATAGAAAAACATCTGGCAAATGGAATTTAACATGAATAAATGCCACATTATGGAATGTGAAATAGGAGATAATAGCCCACATACAGCCTACAAATTATGTGGAAAAGCTTTAAAGAATTCTGGTAAGAAAGAGATCTAAGGGTAGCTCTTGACAGAAAACTCTTACCTGAGGACCAAGTCAAGAAAATTGTGGGAGGAGCATATGCTTTTCAATTTCAGAATTGCCTTTGAATACATGGATGATGGCAAAATATTAAAGAAAATGTTCACAACCCTTGTGAGACCAAAGTTGGAATATGCAGCTGTTGTATGGTACCCATATCAAACAGCACATGAGCAAATTGGAAAAGGTGCAAAATCATGCAAGAAAATGGCTCGCCTCAATTGTCAATCACTGTTGGTTTGATGGGTGTTTTTTAAATATTGCAAAGGAATGTAAAGTGGTGTACATGTATTTTAATGGGAACTTTTGAATTCTTTTAACTCCTTTAAACACACATCATGTTACAGTACCATTTTAATTTCATGCTATAAACATGTTATATATTGTTACACAGCAGTGTACTTGACCAGTCTTCTGTGTTACAGGCAAATGGTGTTCAACCTGAACTACTGCTTCAAATGTCAGATAACTCACAAAAATGGGCCCAAAAATATGTAAATATTGGCAACAAGAAAGATTTTTCTCTGTATTTCAAGGCTATACATGGCCAGGGAAAGGTATGTAAAACACTTATAATATATATTTAATTTTCAATTTACCTTAATTTAAGGAATGGTTAGTTTTCCAACACTTAGATTTTAAAATTAAACATTTGCCTAGATAGGAAGTTTAAAATCTTTTTATTTTAATAAATATTAAACTGAAGATCAAACTAGTGCTTTGGGTATTTTACTGATACATTTAATAATTTAATAATGCCATTATGTGAATGGGTTGCACTTAATTATTGTAATACATGAAGTGTATTTATGATTAGACAGTAATTAGTGTAGTGAGGAAATTATATAAGATGAACAAGAAAGAAATTACGTTAAAAATTATAGAAAAAACTTGTGAAGAGGTTTAAGAATATGTAATGACAACCTTTTTCTTATATATATGAAAAATATATAAGGACAATATAAGGATAATTTCATATAAGTCATATAAGGACAATTTCTTGTGTAGTCCATGAGTGCAAGATATGAGAGCAGTGTTGAAGAAGTCAGTCAGAGGTAAACAATAGATAAGATTTGTGCAACTTTTGAATGATATGAAGTAATAAATAAACAAATAAATGTAAATATGCTATTTGAAAATAAATTAGAAATAGCATGTACTGTACTTGCAACTAGTAGATTCTTTAATGATATCACTAAATCAAAAATAGGTAAAGTTACTTGGCACTTTAAAAATCAAAAGTACCAGTAATCTATCTTAAAACTAGAGACACAAGTATAACTATAAACCAAGCCATTTTATCTCTTATCTAGCCAATCTTATTTAGTGTCTCAGTAATGTAGTTAACAATTGCTTGTTTAATATTCAAGAGTTATCCAGTACTTTGTAGTTTCCTAATTAAGTGATTTTAATGGATTTTTTACTACAAATGGATATTTTACTGTAGTTATGGATATTTTTCAGACTTATATTGCAGTGGATGATATAGCATTCAAGAATTGTCGCTCAACTCGTGAATGCCAAAGTAACATAGATTTCCAGTGTGCTGATGAATCCTGTATTCCACGGCAGTATGCCTGTGATGCCAAGTATGACTGTCCAGATAAGAGTGATGAATACAGATGTGAAAATGTTCAGGTGAGTACATATCATTAAATATGTAATTGATTGCCCCCTTTTGTTTATTTAATCTGCTCCTATTATTACTATTTTGTCAACAATGTACTTTTGCATGAACCTGTAAGACTAAACTTGTATTTCTTAAGGGGAACTGCAACTTTGACAAAGAATCTTGGCTTTCTGATTGTGGATGGGAGCGCTCTGTTGATGATGACAAAGACTGGTCTCGAGGTAGCTCCTCCTCCGATCCTCTCGGTGGTCCTTCCCATGACCACACATTAGGATCTTCTGGTAAGAATTTAACCTTTCCAATAAAAATTCAGGAATTTAACTTTTATTTTAGAGTTCCAAGCATGCCCAAGCATAGTTTGTGCTTATTCAGTAGCTCGGTTAGATTAATACTAATACTTGTGATTCTCATCACTCCCCAAGAAACCTAACCTAACCTCTCGTATCTGTTTACCTCATAACTAGACTTTACATTAGAAAAATAAAAATTTTAAAATACTCTTTTTCAGAATGAAGCTTGGGGTGGCATTATTGTTGCAGAATATGTACAACTACATTCTGTACAGTACTAATGCAGGGGTCCCTGACTTACAAGCATCCAACTTACAAACATCTAATCTTACGAATGGTTTCACAAGTCCCCATTTTTACATCTAGATCTGCTGAAAAAAGCTCCATCATCCCCCCATAATACAAACAGCACTACTTGTCCATCCACATGACTATAGGGTTCTACAAAAATTTCCACATGACCCAAAGTGCCATGTGACCAACTAGCTGCCAAGTCAAAAGTATTCTTTAAAATAAAATAAAATAAAATGTTTATTCAGGTAAGGTACATACATACAAGAGATTTTACATAAATTGATCAATTTATAGATAGAGCTAGTACATACAATGCCTAAAGCCACTATTACGCAAAGCGTTTCGGGCAAGAAAAACATTAATGACTAAAACTTAATACTAATTGAGTATAAAGAATAAAATGTGTTGAGAACAAATAAAAAAAAGATAAAAAGGGGGAAAACATGGCTGAAAAAGCAGCACAAATACAATTAGGAACTATTTCAGATATTAATCAAGGGAAATACTATTAATAATAGCTGAATTAAGAGGAAGAGTGTTGGTGTATCACCATGACCAAAGAAGAGGCAACCCATTACCCGAGGTAGGAAGCTACTCTATAGACAACCACTTTGAAACACCAACACAGCCTGCACATGATCAGAGGCTGCACATGTTCAGAGCCTGCACATGTTCAGAGGCTGGGACATCTTGAGGTTATTTCTGGGCTTAACATCTCCATGGCCCAGTCCTCAACCAGACCTCCTTTTTGTTACACACCCCATGAAGCAGCCTGTAGCAGCTGTCTAGCTCTCAGATACCTATTTACTGCTAAGTGACAGGAGCTTCAGGGTGAAAGAAACTGTCCATTTGTTTACGCCTCCACCGGGGAGCAAACCCAGAACCTCAGGACTACCAATCCAAAGCGCTGTCCACTCAGTTGTCAGCCCCCCTAGGAAAAATTAGTGCTGATAAGAAAAATAAGATATTCAATATTTCTATTTAGGTTGTATTTAGGTTTCACTCAATAGTACTAATTATCATGGATAGTACCATACACTGATTTAAAATATTCAATAATTTATTGGTTATTGATAGATAAGATGCTTTCTTTAAAATTCAGCTCAGGATGTACAGGTATTATCTATAAATGTAAATTAATTTTGCAATTGGTTGTTTTCTTTTTCTAGGATATTATCTGTTTTTATCAAGTGCAGAAGAACTACCAGGCAGAATAGCATCCATCAAAATTCAGAAGGAATACCCACCATCTACTGATATATGTTATGTCCGTTTTTGGTACTACATGCACAATAGCGACAGCACAGTTGATGTTGGCTCCCTCAGACTGTACCTTGAAGGTTGCTATCATATCAGTTTATATTTGTATTGTATTTTAATTAGTCAAATCCTGTCAAGTAATATTTTTAAATAATTTTAATTTGTATTGAAACTTGTACATTTTATTATTTGTATGTCTTCCTCGGCTGACCCTCAGTAGCTTTCCAGTGCATTGGTTCTGGCCCTGCATGAAAAAATATAGGGACATTGATAGAAAAGCAACTAGGGTGGCACCTAAGATAACTAGAAATGAGTACACCAAAATCAGGAGGGCAGCAGAGCAACAGTTTGAAAACAACATTGCAATAAAAGCAAAGGACCAACCTAAGCTATTGCATATCCATATACAGAGGAAAACAATAATATGAAACCATGAATGATCAGACTGCAGGTATAGAGAGAAATGCTATAGGAACACTATTGGCAAACAGTGAAGAACTCATCAAGAGGTTCCAAGAAGTCTTCAAATCAGAATCAGACTGGTGTCGAAGGTGAGGTAACAACAGGCTGGCAGAATCATCAATAGACAGAATTGAAATTAATGTAGAAGACATAAAAATACACTTGGAGGAACTAGAGGTAGCAAAAACATTAGACCCAGACCAAGTATCACCATGGTTACTGAAGAAAACTGTAGGGATTTTGTGTTAACCATTAACTACAGCTTTCAACCTAACACTAAGACAGGAGAGCTTCCCAAAATCTGGAAAAGGGCAAATGTAGTTCCAATATTCAAGAAAATAGACAGCTTCTGGTGGTCAAGTTCGGGCACTTCATGCTCTTTGCCAGAGGTAGAGGTTTTTTATTTTGGTCCAAAAGATCACTTTTACATTTGTAGCCTTCTTCATTTTTGGCTAAGAAGGAAACTTTAACCCTCCTGTGGAGTCTTATGGTCATTGGTTTCTCTAGCCATGAGTGCAACATATGCTCTGTCCTGTGGCCACAGTGTAGCATTATTTGCATGCTACTCACTCTGTTGTGGGTGATACATTGTTTATTAACCCCCGTTTCTCTCACTCCTTGTTTCAGAGGCCATCTCTTCCACATTATCCATGATGTGCATAAGTTTGCTGCTTTGTCAGCTTTTCTTGTCAATATGTTCATGGCCAATATCTGGAATCAGTGCTTTTGGCAGTCTAACAGGGAGTTGGCCTCCCGTTATTTATTGCATGTTCATTGGCATCGTCACACCCTTGGCATTATTCTTCTCTTATGAATTTACCTGAATTTACCTGAGGGCCACCCATACTAGTGGCTGCGACGAGGACAGGAAGTCGGTGGCTTGTCAAAGGTCACCCCATTTGCCCCTGATGATCTTTTCCAGCTTTATTTTAAAATCCAGCAGGGTTTTGGCATTTATGGCTTTGAATAAACCCAGTTAGCCTAGTTTTTCATCAACTTGCTCTCTCCTGGCCCCATTGTAAGCAAGCCAGTGGAGCTACTGGGGGCCCAGCAGAAAAAGGCATTTCACTGTATTCAGAGTTTAATTTTTTTATGTTAAGGATTATAAGCATTGTATTAAGCAACATTGAGATTCATATTAAAATATTTATTGAAATATATTCAGAGCATTTCAAAGTAACAAATGGTTTCATTCATGGCAGAGTCTTCTGGAAGGCGCAGACTACTCATGTCTCACAGTGGTAATTATGAGGCAAAGTGGCTGGAAGAAGTGTTGCTAGTCTCATCCAGTGACTCATTCTACCTCATATTTGAGGGGGAGACTGGTGATCCATTCAAAACATACATTGCTCTAGATGACATCTCTCTCACACAGGTAAGACTTTGGCTATATAGTCCTCCCGCCACCCCTTCTGTAACACCATAAATGGGTTTTGTTTAATATTTTACATACAATGAGAGTCAGTTCATTTTCCGATATGTTACACTTCCTCATAAACTTAACTTTGCTCTTTGTGAATTCACTTGGCTTGAGGTTTTACAGGAACATATTCCTTGCACAGATCAAGGTCAGAATGTATAGTATCTTTAATTTCTGTGGTATGTTGACCACACATACCAGTTCATGATATGACTTTCCTATACTGTAGTGAAATATACTTAGATACAGTATTTTAAGAACATTCTGAAAATTTGATGTTTGTATATTGTATATACATATATTAGTAGGCAAAATAAACAATATTCAGACCACTTGTAACTAATGAAGTGCATTCTCTTAAATCTTAAAAAAAAAACTTCTGGTGCATTCATGTCTGTGCAAAGATTACTTGGTCACATCCTAGGCAATATCTTGCTCTTCCTAGGATACATTTATAACTCTAATCTCACCCATTTTGATATTATATCCAGCTGTAATAAAGATCTTTTCCAAGTGCCAGACCAAAGCTGGAGAAAGAGTGACAGAAGGTACATCACTCCAAGCCAGTCTTAAAATTCAAATAGACTGCCAAGTTTTACTTTCTAACAACCAATAAATAGTTGGCTGTCAGAATGCCAACTGCTATCATGTGGCAGCACCGATGGTGTAAACAAAAGCATCTGGTTTTGAAATTATAATTGCAAATTATATATTAATTTATAATATATAAATATGTATATATATATAAATTAATTATAAATTACTATACTGTATTCTAGGCTCTCCCCAAGGAACATTAGCTTAGTCGGCAAGGGCCATTTTCTTTTAGTTGTGACAGTTAATTCATCATAAGACTGTTAGTGTCATGTGCAGCAAATCTGCTATTTTGTTGACCAGACCACACACTAGAAGTTGAAGGGACGACGACGTTTCGGTCCGTCCTGGACCATTCTCAAGTCGATTGTGACTTGAGAATGTCAAGCGACTTGAGAATGGTCCAGGATGGACCGAAACGTCGTCGTCCCTTCAACTTCTAGTGTGTGGTCTGGTCAACATACTTCAGCCACGTTATTGTGACTCATCGCCTGCAATCTGCTATTTTGAACACTTCACATGTGTGTATATACACTGTCATTGCATGTTTCGGTTGGGGTTTCTCTTCTTAAGTTGCCCCTTCTTGCAGGGCATATACTGTAATTAGAAGCCTAGGCATTTTAGCTGTGCGCAAACTGTTTAGATTCACCGAGTCATGTCATCACATACTTGCTTTCATGTGTTGTTCAACCTAACAGGTTGTGCTTTTCAATGCTAGAACTTTTATTATTTATTTTTGTTTATTACTGGTGGGCCCTTGCTTATTATCTATGGTGATAGGGTTTGGTTAGGGTTTGCCGAGTACACAAGTCTTGTGATGATATCCTCTTCAGACTTGATCTGAGGAGCATTGTCCTGAGACCTAACTAGATGCTTGGAATGTTTGGTCTAGCACCTTTGTAGATATGTAACTTGATTGCTATCCTGTGAGTATCTAACTCTGAAATCTGTGTTCCTGTTTTTGTAGTCTTGATCTGTCTTATATCAGTCACTCCTACCTCATTTCTCTTCCCATTTCACACAGATGTTATCTTTATTAGGGCTATTTGTCAGAAACTTTTATATAGGGCTTCAGCCCTTAATTATTAGTAGCCAGCAAGGAATAATGATTAATAGCACACATTTTCATATTTTAAAAATGACTAATTTCAGGAATGTGTAACTGGTGTAGGTCCTCCACCTATTAACAGTACATGTGGGAGTACTGAGAAGCAGTGTGCAACAGGAGAGTGCATCCCTGCAGACTTCTTCTGTGACTGTTATGCAGATTGTGTTGATAGTTCAGATGAGCTGGATTGCTGTAAGTATTTTTTAATAATAATTCTGTCATTTCTGAAAGTAATTTTTCAATACCAATTGTTCAATACTATACTGTACTCACCTAGTTGTGCTTGTGGGGGTTGAGTTCTGGCTCTTTGGTCCAACTGTATGTGTATATAGAATATCAGGGATATGAGCAGTACTGAAAAACCAGAGGAACTAGAAAGCAAAAATTATAGATTTAACAACTTAGAACCAAATAAGTGCATTAAATATTGAATCTGCAAGAACCACTGAAACAAAATTAAGCATTGAAATGAAAGCATTAAAATCATGATAAGGAATGAAGGCTGTTCTACCTACCTGCTCAACACTGGTCAAGTACACACCTCCCAACTATTTAGGTCATGTGCTCTTTTTCTCAAGTGTGATTGAAAGATTGTTTTTTTTTTTTTACAAGACTACAATTTGCTAGGTTTTGAGAGTTGCCTGCCTTTCGATTACAGTACCTGATTTTGAATACCAGTGAATTTCACTGGTGTATAATATACTGAATTTATTATGTAATTAAATATTTTTAATTTCTAATGATGTTTAATAATTTTTAGCTGTAACATGTCCATCGACGATCACACGACCAATGATAACTACAACGACATCTATGTCATCTACCACTCCAACCACAACTCAAGGCCCTAATGCGTGTAACGATACCCAGTTTCCATGCGGCGACAAGGACTTTACCTGCATACCCAGCATGCTCCTTTGTGATGGTATCCATGATTGCCCCAATAGTAAAGATGAACTAGAATGCCCAGGTACTTAATGACAATTAAATGTACAAGTTTACATCTTCTGTTTATAGTATATGTACAAGTTTACATTCTCTGTTTATAGTATATGTACATTTATTCTCTGCTCATAATACAGTACAGTATATGTAAATTTATTCTGTTTATAGAATATGTTTACATTTATTCTCTGTTGATTAGTATTTGTTCTGTTTATTGTGCACTTGTTGGGCACAATAAACAGAGCATATACTACTAATATATTTTCTGCAGTTGGAAGAAAACGCACACAAAGAGTGGAGGACTTGCAGCTTAGACGCAATTCTTTAGTCATATGTTTTCTTTGCACAGAAAAAACACCGCTTTTGTCAAGCAGTGTCCATATTGTATTCATTACACAAACCTAAAGACAATTTGCTCAGTAAATACTAGTAATGATATAGTCAGTGCACAGTCTTGACTTATGAAGCTCTAACTTTTTTTATCTTATGCATCATTAGTTACTTTTGTTCTGGCAAGCTTTAACTGCTCTCTCTGCACAGTTACCTGTAACAATGCAGGTATATAGTACTGTATTTAAATTTTATTGAATACCATTTTGTGTTAGCCATTTAGTTACAAGATATTCATATCGTTGAAGTAACTACAGTATTTGGCCAATAATAAGTAAATTCTCTTTCAAATGCATGATTATTGGTTTTCCCTCTTTCAGTCTGTTGCACTGCCTAAGGATAAAAAGATAAGACAATTTTCAAATATACTACTGTAACAATAATCTATAATAATGACAAACCATTTACTAGGGTCAGTGTATGAAGTTTGTGAGCACAATTATAATATGATTTATGTATTTTAATAAAAATTGTCAGTCAAGTTAACATTATGAAATAAATTTAAGCTTTTGATCAGTTGCATAATTATTTGTAAAGTCATTAGATTATAGCTTTAAGTGTCAAATATGCAACAGACTTTAAACTTTCTGATCATTTATATACTTTATCTGAGTTTACCTAAATTTACCTGAAATTACCAAAGGGTCACGCTCTCTTTAGTGGCCTTTTTGAGGACCGGAAGCCAGCAGCTTGTCAAAGGTCCCCCCATTTGTCCTAATGATTTTATCGAGTTTGATCTTGAATTGCAGCAGTATTTTGACATCTACTGTTTAAAGATATTTAGGTTATTGATAAAAGTGTATAATATTACATTAAATACTGTTCATATAATTATTCAACTTACTTAATGCTCTTATTTCAGAAAATACTCCATGTGACCCTGGTTACATATACTGTGGGGATCAATTCATGGCCGATCATCCCTGTTTAGAAGCAGAGAGTGTGTGTGATGGGAAAATTGACTGTAAATTATACAATGCTGATGAGTCTTTGTGTGGTGTGTGTCCATCTTATTACTGCCTAAACCAAGGTACATGCAGTGTGGCAAGTAAACAAGCACCTGTCTGCAGGTCAGTACACCGACTTTAAGTATGGTCTTGCTGGGATATATTGTTTATTCCTATTTGGTTTGTTAAATATGCTCTCCATCCACCTGGACTGGTTGGTACCATGACACCCTCTCACATCTAGCAGGTTGATGTTTGATCCTTGTTGGTCCAAGAGGATGGGCACCATGCCCATCCTCTGTTTTAATATTTGGAGATATACAAGAGTTACATTCTTGTACAGCCACTAGTATGCGTAGCGTTTCGGGCAGGT
Organism: Procambarus clarkii; assembly: GCF_040958095.1. Taxonomy (NCBI): domain Eukaryota; kingdom Metazoa; phylum Arthropoda; class Malacostraca; order Decapoda; family Cambaridae; genus Procambarus; species Procambarus clarkii. The sequence continues at coordinate 9,500,508 of NC_091217.1, read as the reverse complement.
CCCTGGAATACGATCCCTGCCGCGAAGAATCGTTTTTTCATCCAAGTACACATTTTACTGTTGCATTAAACAGAGGCTACAGTTAAGGAATTGCGCCCAGTAAATCCTCCCCGGCCAGGATACGAACCCATGACATAGCGCTCGCGGAACGCCAGGCGAGTGTCTTACCACTACACCACGGAGACTGGTTTCCTTCCCCTTCCCTTCTATGTACTAAATAGTCATAGTGGCGGGTGCTTTCTCCTGATAATTACCTTAGCTTTACTTGTTTATTATGAATTAAAACCAGTTAATGTAGCTGAACTTATTTTTAACAAAATAATTAGATGTGATTTAAGATTTACTGAGGTGACATTCTAGTGTACCAAGGCAATAGTTTAATGACTTGTTGTAAGGGCATGCACTTTATAAGGGAAAAGTAACAAAGTCTCCAAATGACTACAAATGAGAACCATCAAGGTGAAATCATAAGATAAAATGGGTTGAATCACCTTTTTGAGAAGCTGTATCATAAACTGTGTAGTGACAGTACACTCAAGATAACAAGGCCCAGAAAGAAATCCTGTGCAGGGTGAGCCAGCTGGATAGCATTCCTTCAGTCAATTTACTCGTGTATCCAGCAAGATTGTACTATAATTTGTAATTTGCATACAAAGTAATTGGTTGTGTCTGACATTAAAAACATTTAAATTGGAATTAATTATATGCTATTTTATTACAAACAGTTGCAAGAAAAACTCTGAAGGTGAACGGTGTCAGACAAAGCTCCACAAAGAATTGAGTGGTGGTGCTATTGCGGGGATTGTTATAAGCTGTTTCGTCTTCGTTGGTCTTGCTGCTTTCATTGTCTACTACATATCCAAGAAGAAAATGTAAGGTTAAATGTAGATAACTTAATTGACTAATAAAATTTAGATTAATTGAATGTTGGTATTTGTAATATTTTTAATTTGCTAAGCGATACTATTCATAATTTTGACATAGTGTTAAGATTTGGAAGGGCTATTAATTATTATATGGTGTGTCTCAGAATTAGCTGTACACACACACACATGCACACCCAGGAAGCAACTCATAGCAGCTGTCTAACTCCCAGGTACCTATTTACTGCTAGGTGAATAGAGGCATCAAGGTGAAAGAAACTCTGCCCATTTGTTTCCGCCTCCGCTGGGAATCGAACCCGGACCCTTAGGACTATCAACCCCGAATGCTATCCACTCAGCTGTTAGGCCCCAAAAATATCTATGAAATTGGACAAATCTATTTCAAACCTCCATAACATCATGTTATTACCTGTTTACCGAATTATTACCTAATCTTAATACAAAAACTGATATTTATTAATCATAAGTCAAAACTATACACTGTTGAGAACTTTCAACATGTGCTCCATCTAAATCCCTGCATATTTCAAATCCAACCTTGGTGCTACTAAACACATTTTGCATGGATCCAATTCTTTTAAATTTATTCACAAGTTCACGAATGATTTTGTCTGTAGGACCAATTTTGTGAAATTTCCTTGTAAATCTTTCTCCGATTTCATTATATTGTAATCCTTTGATATGGGATGTGACAACAAAGGTACATTTTTGTGTATTCATTATTAGGGTTAGGTTTCTGAAACAGAGATGAAATAATTTAGAAAGTGTTACATGATAACACATCATGATAAACATCAATAAACATGAGTTTTTAAAACATTTGTTGTATTTCATAGAAATAAATAGCTAATTCTGGCAAATGCTGTATTTAAATATATTGCAATCTCCATAATGTAAAAATTCAGATATTTCAGAAGGTGAACCAATTATTCAAATTGATGCAGAACTTCATTAGCTATACAGTATTTTCATGGTTACTATGCTCCCACAAAACTGGTCAGAATCAGGAAGATGTGCTGCTTTAATTTAATATTTGAGGTTTTTTAACTGGAAAAAAATATAAATACCGATGGTCTGAGGAAAAGAACAAAAATATTATCTTTCATTTGAAATAAGTGGTTCTTTGGTGATTGGATTTGTTGCTCAAGTATAGTTTAGAACTTTGTTTCACGTTTTGTAAGGTTTTTAGTCCCAAATTGCTACATATGCATTTTTTCAATTCTAATTACAGTACACTCTGTTTAACACAGGTATCCACGAGGAAGCGTCAGTGAAACATCTCCGAAGGAAACTGATGACACAGATGGCAAATTTCAATTTGTTCAGCCAGGCACCAGTCACTCTGGTGAGAGCTACCTGCTAGAGGACCTTGATTCACCAGACTATCCAGCTAACAAGAGCAAAGACACACAGGCTTAATTTAAATAACATTGAAACCTCTGCTCAGGCCAAGTACAAGCAATTGCCTCCAAAGCATAATGTGCATTTCTGTGATATAAAACTGTAAATAAATATAGAATTAATAGCATTAAATTCACAAAGGTCATCTAAATTTAACTTTTCTTTGATAGATATACAATACTTTACAATACAGTACAATATATTTATATTTAAAAATATAATTAATATGTTATATGTATATGGTTTAGATATATTAAATTTAGTTACTTGTGCTGTACTGTTTATTCTATACAGTTTGTAAGCTGTATTCAGTGTGAATGTTTTGTTGATTTTTTCATTATACAGTATTCTTTTACAATAACACAAGTTTGTGTTGAACATTGTAGGAAAACAAATTCATATTCATTTAGTGTTTATTGTGTGGTTTTCTCTTGTATCTTTTTGAATCATTTATTAAAAACTGGTTTTCCTTAATATGTCAATTTTATTGGCAATGAAAAATAAAACTAAGACACTCAACACAAACAATGCGATAGTGCATATACATGACTAAGCTTTCCATCGTTGGATGGGTACAGGGTGCTTGCTATGTAAATTAAAAATTATATGTAACTAGATTAAAGCAAATGTAAATTCCTTAGCTTAAAGATTGTTTTGGTCCAGTTCGTGAACTCATTATGTTATAACAAAAAAATTAATATAGACATTACAGTATGTGACCATCTGATCAAGGGTGTAGCTTGTTTAGCTAATTTAATTTTGGGGTTCAGTTCCTGAGCCTATTATGTCCCTCTGTAATCTTTTCCATTACTACTTAAAGGATGGGTATGTGGGGTACATAATGAATTGACATAAAGAAATGTGAATGACCCAACACTTCATTTCTTAAAATACAGCTACCATGTGCAGATGAAGAGTCACAATAATGTGGCTGAAATATGTTAACCAAACCCCATACTAGAAAGTTAAGGGACGACGACATTTTGGTCGACCTGGACCATTCTCAAGTTGATTGTGAGAATGTATCACAATCGACTTGAGAATGGGTCAGGTCGGACCGAAACGTCGTCGTCCTTTCACTTTCTAGTGTGTGTGGTTTGGTCAACAGCTACTATGCCTTGACCCCCCAATAACCAGTATGACACATTTCCTGACTATCTATAGTAGGATCAACAATTTACCTGAGCTACTATGATGGTAACCATGGAAGACAGAGGAGGTGGTGGTGGTGGCAGTCCAATGAGGACCACAGTCACATTGGCCACCGCCTGTCCACACTGCCCAATATACATGGCAAGGGTGTAACCTAGTTATGTTAAAGATGTCATGCACCATGGTTTTTATTTAGTTTGGTGTTCTGCACGAGAGTCATTAAGACCGTGACACTAGATTAGTAACCAAAAGGTAAGAATACTTTAACCCAGAACATATTCCAGGACTAAAGTAAACTCTCTGTATATACTCCCATAGATGGCATACTGCTATTGGTGCATATGTCAATCTCTTGAGTTATGCATAGTGCACAAAAGGGAGACACAGGCAGGAGTGACAGAAGGCAATAAAGGAGGAGCACCTTTGCAACAGTAGACAAAAAGAGTCTATGAAAGAGATGAAAGGAGACTTCAGAGTAGCTGAATGTGTCCAGTGGCATTCCACAAGGGTCAGTTCTGAGGCCAATCCTATTCCTAATCTATGTGAATGACCTACTAGAAGGAATAGATTTTTTCCTTTTAATCTTCAGTGATCTAAAGAGGGACGAGGAGACATAAAGAAATGCAAAATAGAAGAGAAATAACCATTTAGAGGCATATATTACATATATTTTAAGTAAACATGTGTTGGAGTAGCATTTGGGATTTGCAGTCTAGGGACCCTCCGTTTGTAAATACACTTACAAAAACATATACCCTACAAACGGTATAGTCCCACAGGGTTATGGAACTGCCTACCTGCCGATTTTTTTTTTTTATTAATACATTAGGTACATCTGCATTAGTGCAGCTACCCTAGACTATATGAAGGGAAGTACAGTGTGTCAAAAAGCTAACTACATGATGCTAAAAAATCCCCTTCACACAGGATGGTTCGGTATACAGAGGCATGTAATAAGTAGTCTGCATTGACAGACTGGGTTCATTATGAGAATATCACGAGCACAAGAGTGAATAAGGTAGCAGTGATAATAAAAGTCCCCCATCTCGCAGGATGGTTAGTCGTATATACAGGGCCATATGTTTAGTAGCCTACACTGGCAAATTTTTGGTACACTGTGAGAATATCTTCAAGAACACATGAGTGAATAAAGTAATTGCAAAGCTCCAGGTACCTTATGCCAACTGAGAAAAAAGATAGTGATAGAGGATGTGCGAATAATTTTGTTGACAGTTTACATTTGGTCAGGTCTACATCAGCAGATAATGAGAATTCCAAGAGATACCAAGGCAAATTTATTTTTGTATTTATAAATTTGGATATATTTGTATTTTTTATGCTACTACCCTACAGTACATGAAGGGTTACAGAGTTTGTGTCATGGCCTACCTGTGTGATATGAATTTTAATTAATTATCAGGGGAAAACGCTAAGCCATTACGACTTTATAGCACTTGGAAGGGGTCAGGATAAGGATTTGGGATGGGACGGGGAAAAGGAATGGTGCCCAACCACTTGGACGGTCGGGGATTGAAGACCGACCTGCATGAAGGGAGACCGTCGCTCTACCGTCCAGCCTAAGTGGCTGGGTGTGTGTGATACGAATTAAGTTCCCTTACGCTTCCACTACATATAAGGGGTATAACTGGGCAACCCCTCGCAGTGTTCAATAGAAAACTCGATAAACAACTATAATGGATACTTGATCAACCAGGCTGTGACTCATATGTCAGGCTGCGAGCAGCCGCGTCCAACAGCCTGGTTGGCCAGTCCAGCAACAAGGAGGCCTGGGCATGACCGGAGCCGCGGGGAGGCTAAGCCTCGAAACCAATACAAGATAACCACAAGGTATCTCACATGGTAGTTTGTCATACAGGAGGTCATGTAATCACTGAACCAGTACTAGTAAAGATTAGATTATTGCGGGTCTTGTCATTTGACCCTTCAGACCTGCCGGTAGAAAGTGCCAGGAGCATTGCAATTTATCCACCCATGTGTTCCGGAGGATATCCACAAAAACACGAGTGAATACTTAAATAATTGCAAAGCTCCTGGCACCTCCTACTGGCATGTCTGAAGGGTCTAATGATTACATTTAATAATGTAGTGTGAGGTCATAAAGCAGTTCTTGCTCGCAGAAATTGTTCAGAATTGGGAGATTCATCACCTGGCGCAGGTAACGCTAGCCCAATCTGATCCTGGCAACCACTATGTCACTCTCATTAAGACGTTGCGAGATGAAAATAAATATATTTAAATTATAGAGCAGTGAAACGGCATAATATACGTTCACTCTCGCCCAGGGTGAGTTTGCCTGCACACTCTTACCCATTAATTATCAGAGTTATACTTAAAAAGTAAATTACTTGCTGCAGTTTCTTGCTTGCGGATATCTCTTATGATCCTGACTGTGATTTAAATTCACGATTATATATTTTTGTGTGAGGCAACAAGCTCACCTCGTAACGGCGATGCCTAGTGGATCATCATCCTTAATATTAATATTATTGCTATTATTAAAATAATTGCTAATATAACCTGAACTTGGGCGATATATCACGAGGTTAGTAGTCCTTGGAAGCGTTTAAGGTGACAGCTTTCGCTATGAATCTTGGGCCAGCCACTACCCGGCGCCGCTACCCCAGGTTTTGCTGGCTAATGTTGCCTGTCAGGCTGCAGCCGACTATGACCCCCTTTCCCCGTGAGAGGGGGCTCCAGCCGGCTGTGACCCCTCCCCCCCCTTCCCCGTTAGAGGGGCTCCAGCCGGCCGTGACCCCTCTATCCCCCGCAGAGGGCGTTCCAGCCGGTTCTGACCCCTCCCAATCCCTCAGAAGAGGGGCTTCAGGCTGGTGAACCCCCATCTCCCCAAGTGAGAAGCTTCAGCCGGCTGTCACCCCCCACCACCACCACATCAATCCCTAAAGTGGAGCATCAAGCCTCGTGCGACGCCCATAACGCAGCTCAGCGACGAGCAGGTATTTAGGAGCCGGTTTTTTGTAAGAGAAGCATTACGGAACTAATTGGATTACCAGCTTTCTTATGCCGTGGGAAAACTCTGCTTTATATTTTACGTAATTGTGATAGTGTTTTCCATGATCATAATAGCAATGATGATGATATTATAGTTCTATTTCTTATTTCAACACACAGCCCCTCTGTTTAAGTTCCTTAACATGCTAAACATACACTCACTCCACACATTCTCATGTGCTATTTACATGTACAAAACCTTGCTCCTAAACGCTAATCTTGATCTGAATCTTTTCCTTGATAGGTGTAATAGAAGTCATGAGCACCACACCAGAAATAAATATCTCTTTGATATCCCCAGAGTCAAACTAAATCTGTGAAAACACTCCATGCAAATGAAAGGACTTAATCTATGGAATTCACTCCCTGATGAATTAAAAAATTGTCCAATCTATACCTTATTCAAAAGTAAAACCAAAGAGTATCTAATTTCATCCTCATAGTTTCCTACCTTGTGCTCCAAACTGTATCTTGTACTACCCACTTTCCCAATATTAGTACTTAAGACATATATCTTTACCAGTGTAATCACCTGTCAATTTATATTGTAGTTATTTGCTGATATAAAACCTTGCTTCAATGTATCTTTTCATATATACCTGATATGTTACATTAAGGACCTGCTCGAAAAGCTATGCGTGTTAGTGGCTTTGCATGAATGTAAAAATACCAGTCTTATGTAATCTCACCAACCTATTTTGAACCTTCATGTGGATAAATTATTATTATTATTATAACTCATACTTCGAGTAATAATTTCATTGTATGTTAAACTAACTCTGAAAAGTATTACTGAAGAATAATATTGCCGAAAATAAATGTATTTTTTCTGTGTCTACTTTAAGTTTTGCTGTTGTTAGATTACTGTGATCGTAATTGATTTGGTAAACTCACGGTGCTCCAGTATCCTCCAACCTTTTGGGACTTGAAAATTATAACGACATAGTTACGTCTCTCGCCTCCTGCACACCATAAATAAAACACAACATTTTATCTCGTATTTTCACAGGTCAGGTCAGGTTAGGTTAGATTAGGTGTGTTTAAAGATATCGATGACATAAAGAAGGTACATACTTTTTCTTGTTTTAAGCCCTACACAGATGCACTGGGTTGCCATGTTCAATAAAACAGTGCGTGATGCAGTAATAGGCGGTCTTTTGTTGAAGGATGACGCGTACCTACAGGCACGCGTACGTTAATAATACTCCATTCACGCCTTCAAGTGGAGGGGCACTAAGCAGCAGAAGGGTTAGGAGTACCTACATAGGGCAGCCTACACCTACACCTTATTCCTCGGGAGCAATTGTAAATGGAAGAACAAGCACATACATGCACATGAGCACGCGCAAGCGCGATGAGGTTGAATAAAAAAGCTGGATCTCAGAAAAAGACAAGGAGGTATTTGAAGAACTAAACAAACTATTTCAGTAAGCCGTTATAAAAGCACCAGCATGGAGACCAGAGTTAACACGTGATGACATGGTAGTATTGTAGAGGAAGTTAAGAAACACCTGGAGGAATTAGATGTAACAAAGGAAATTAGGGCCAGACTTAACATCACCATGGCCATTGAAGGAGGCTCCAGAGGTAATTGGTCATCTGCTAACTAACGTTTTCAATAAAACTAGAGACTGAAAAATCTGAATTTTCAAAAAAACCAAATGAAGTCCCAGTATAAAAAAAGGGAAACACGCAGGGGTCAATACTATTCCTAATCTATGTGACCGACCTACCATAGGAAATAGATTCCACTCAATGTAATCGTTGATGCAAAAATTATGAGAAAAAAATACGATAGAAGACTGCAAGAAACTTTGATATTATTATTTTCTACCACAGACGTGGTCATACATTTACAGTGTTAACCATCATATGTACATTTTCTTCTGTTCGTCATGGCCAGATTTAAAAGATATGTTCGGCATCATCAAAGAGAAAATCCTTCTGACGTCGAACAGAAAAAAAAGAATTGGGATTTGATATTACACTGAACATTCACCAGAAGTCCACATCAAGTGAATATCATCAACTGCATATGAAAGGTCGGTTAATATCAGAACAGCCTTTAGGAATTTGAACAAATAGTCATTCAGCATCTTGTATATCGTTTATATCAGACCAATTATGAAATATGCGGAGCCAGCATGGAGTCCTTATCTCATTCAACACAAATCGAAGCTGGAAAAAGTTTTGAGACATGGCACCAGACTGGTCCCAGAACTGAGAGGCATGAGTTACAAGGAGACTAAAAGAGTTAAACCTCACGTCAATGGAAGAGGGAGGAAACCAGGGAGACATGATTACCAGATAGGAAAGTTGACAGGATAGGCTATTTTGGATGGGTAGTGCTCAAACATATGAAAACTAAGTACCCAGATGAGCCTCTGAGACATTAAATGGAATCTTTTCAGTGTCAGTTAAGTGAACAATTGGAATGCACTATAAGAAGTGAAATAGCAAAGTTAAACTCCATTGGCAACTGTAAATATAGATATGGCACAGCCCAACTCTAGGCTGTGAAAGCTGTACACCAACCAGTCGATTAAGAGGCGGGACCCAAAAACCGTAGCTCGTCATCCCCCTCTCCCCCCACCCCCGTAAATACACGACTAAAGCTACATGGAGGCTGGTACATGGAGGCTGGAAACTGGACGTTGTTGTTAAATTAAACTGGAGACAAAAATGAGTTATAGAGATATCAGAACTTCCTCAGTCGTAAATAAATTGAATGGATTAATATTATATCCGATACAGTTGTATTTAATGACAAATATGTTAAGATAAACGAATGAAAAGTCTTTGCATTGAACCACTGATGATCGAAAGGCAGGGCTTAAGACCTTGAAAACACCTCTAGGTGTTTACATTAGGCTACAAATGATAAGAAATTGGAAGCTTCCTATAGAGCTGAAAAGAGGTGTGCATATTTCTATAACATCCTAATTTTATGCTATATGTTCTGCCTATATCAGTCTCCCTGCTCTAATTGTAAGCTCTAAATATTTTTTTTTGTAACATCTGTTCACTCCAGCCACCATTGTGATGATTTTTGTATAAAACACAGGAAAAATAATACTTCTAAATGCAAATCCAAATTTTCCTGTATATATTGATAATATTTAAGTGATATGATGTTATTTTGACTTTTTATTATGTAATTAATGTACTCGAATTTTCTGTAAACAGACTCAACGATATTAATTTGATTGACTAGTTTATGGAACTTTTGAGTACTTCTTGCTGTTAATGATGCGGGTTATCACATTCTAATGCACTCTTGTACTCATGACACACTTTTAAGCTGGCAATACTCTCAGGTCGATGGGAAGATGAAATATGGGGTGGTGGTGGGCGGGGTCTGAGGAGTGAGGGTAGAGGTGGGCGTGGTCTGAGGAGTGAGGGTAGAGGTGGGCGGAGTCTGAGGAGTGAGGGTAGAGGTGGGCGGGGTCTGAGGAGTGAGGGTAGAGGTGGGCGTGGTCTGAGGAGTGAGGGTAGAGGTGGGCGGGGTCTGAGGAGTGAGGGTAGAGGTGGGCGTGGTCTGAGGAGTGAGGGTAGAGGTGGGCGGGGTCTGAGGAGTGAGGGTAGAGCTAGGTGGGCGTGGTCTGAGGAGTGAGGGGTAGAAGTGGGCGTGGTCTGAGGAGTGAGGGTAGAGGTGGGCGTGGTCTGAGGATTGAGGGTAAATGTGGGCGGGTCTGAGGAACGAGGTTCCGATGTGGGCGGGGATTTCTGGGGTTTGGAGGTTGGCGGGGTTGGGTGGGAATGGATGTCGGGCGGGCCGGTTACCCATCTCCCCCGTCAGTGTTGTCTGTGGCGTCGGGCGGGTTGGTCGTGTGTCGTCCCTCTCCACCACCACCACACACCTACCACCATCACCTCCACTCCTGCAACACTCCACCACCACCCTCCAACACGAATATTTCCCGATCGCATAGGTCGCCTTCCCACCCCGCCTGGCTTACCAGAAAATTCTCGAAACCTCTTCGTGTATTTGAAAAGCTACTCGAATTTAATAAATTAAATCGTTTCCGAGGAATAAATGTAATTGTAATAGTCACCCTCCAGTCTTAAGATACTCATAAGGTTATTTCTCCCACTTGTTCCCACGTTCTCCGTCTCCCTGTGCCTCATTCTCCCACCTGCTCGTTCCTCCCTCCCTCTCCGCTCTCCATAAGTTATTTTTACCTTCTCGCAAAGTCTAGATGAGTCCCGCACCTTTGGTGGCGGCGCAGTAGTAGGTGTGGTGGGCAGCTGTGTCGCTCCTCGTGCCCAGTGCCATCCTCAAGTGCCACCGGGAAACATAACATCAAGGTCCTTCAACTCAAAGAGTGCCAGCTAGGGGCCTGCCGCGTCGCCGCCGTCGTCTTGTGATTCATCTGCTGCTTCAAGAAGGTTAGTGAGACGTGTGTGTGTGTGTGTGTAGGGGACGGCGCTCTCCGGGTGCCATGCTGGTGCCTGTCAGTGTGGCCCTCGTGAGGTGCCTGGCAGTGTGGCCCTCGTGAGGTGCCTGGCAGTGTGGCCCTCGTAGGGTGCCTGGCATTGGGGCCCTCGTAGGGTGCCTGGTACAGTGTGGCCCTCGTGGGGTGCCTGGCAGTGTGGCCCTCGTAGGGTGCCTGGTACAGTGTGGCCCTCGTGGGGTGCCTGACAGTGTGGCCCTCGTGGGGTGCCTGGTACAGTGTGGCCCTCGTAGGGTGCCTGGCAGTGTGGCCCTCGTGGGGTGCCTGGTGCAGTGTGGCCCTCGTGGGGTGCCCTCGTAGGGTGCCTGGTACAGTGTGGCCCTCGTAGGGTGCCTGGCAGTGTGGCCCTCGTGGGGTGCCTGGTGCAGTGTGGCCCTCGTGGGGTGCCTGACAGTGTGGCCTTCGTGGGGTGCCCTGGCAGTGTGGCCCTCGTGGGGTGCCTGGCAGTGTGGCCCTCGTAGGGTGCCTGGCAGTGTGGACCTCGTAGGGTGCCTGGCAGTGTGGCCCTCGTGGGGTGCCTGGCAGTGTGGCCCTCGTAGGGTGCCTGGCAGTGTGGCCCTCGTAGGGTGCCTGGCAGTGTGGCCCTCGTAGGGTGCCTGGCAGTGTGGCCCTCGTAGGGTGCCTGGCAGTGTGGCCCTCGTGGGGTGCCTGGCAGTGTGGCCCTCGTAGGGTGCCTGGCAGTGTGGCCCTCGTAGGGTGCCTGGCAGTGTGGCCCTCGTAGGTTGCCTGGCAGTGTGGCCCTCGTAGGGTGCCTGGCAGTGTGGCCCTCGTAGGGTGCCTGCCAGTGTGGCCCTCGTAGGGTGCCTGGCAGTGTGGCCCTCGTGGAGTGCCTGGCAGTGTGGCCCTCCTTGGGGGTGCCTGCTCACCCGCCTCGAGACCTCATCAATACAATGGCCTGACAGTCTTAGTCCCCCATCTTATATTATTCATAGTTGACGCTGCAGCAAGTAGCTTCATTGACCCGACTATCACCGTACTTGCAAAGCCACCGTGAAGCCTAGCAATGGCTACATACCTACAATGTGAAGCTGACAGGTACACAGTAGGCCTATAGGTACCACGTGCAGCGAGTATAACATTCAACTGAACCCATTTAGATAATAAGTTTGGACAAGGTTTAAATAGCGTGTAGATTGCGTACATATCACAACGTGCTCCTGCGCCGGTGTACGCGTTGGAGTGTTCGAATGTCTCAAGGCAGGTAGAGAACATCTTGTCGCATTTCATTCTAAAGGCCGAGTGCCGAACTCCTTGGATTGATATATGATTATAATAATTAATGATACAAGTGGTTATCTTATGGTTAGAAATGTGTTGAGAGGTAATAAGAGGTGAGATGGGCACGTGGCTGGTGGCTGGAGTCGTCTGGAAGCGTTGAGACGGGTCGCCGGTGCCACTATTTTGGGTGGGGTGCCAGACGCCCCTACGGTTGCCAAGCGTCACCCACGCTCGCTTCGTATATTATTAATTTTCAACCACATGATGATACTCCTGAGAAGTATTGCATTACAGACCCCCCCAATAAGGCAATCGTATTCTGAATATTTTATGGGTGTGTAAGTGTGTACACCTTGGTTCATTACTCAATTGTATCGATATTGGCAACAATTGTGTGAGTGAGAGTGGACCCTATACCCATCTTGTGAGTGAGAGTGGACCTTATACCCATCTTGTGAGTGAGAGTGGACCCTATACCCATCTTGTGAGTGAGAGTGGACCCTATACCCATCTTGTGAGTGAGAGTGGACCCTATACCCATCTTGTGAGTGAGAGTGGACCCTATACCCATCTTGTGAGTGAGAGTGGACCCTATACCCATCTTGAGAGTGAGAGTGGACCCAATACTCATCTTCTGAGTGAGAGTGGATCCAATACCCATCTTGTGAGTGAGAGTGGACCCTATACCCATCTTGTGAGAGAGAGTGGACCCTATACTCATCTTGTGAGTGAGAGTGGACCCAATACTCATCTTGTGAGTGAGAGTGGATCCAATACCCATCTTGTGAGTGAGAGTGGACCCTATACTCATCTTGTGAGTGAGACTGGATCCAATACCCATCTTGTGAGTGAGAGTGGACCCTATACTCATCTTGTGAGTGAGAGTGGACCCTATACCCATCTTGTGAGTGAGAGTGGACCCTATACTCATCTTGTGAGTAAGAGTGGACCCAATACCCATCTTGTGAGTGGGAGTGGACCCAATACCCATCTTGTGAGTGGGAGTGGGCCCAATACCCATCTTGTGAGTGGGAGTGGACTCTAACCATAATGTGAGTGGTAGTAGAAACAGTTCCTGTGATTAGCAGTGAACCCCATATCCATCCTATGAGTGGTATTGAACCCCTCACATTTTGTGAGTGGTATTGAACCCCCTCACATTCTGTGAGTGGTAGTGAACCCTATATCAATTCTGTTAATTAGTTATAGTGGAAAACGTTCAATGGTACATAAAAGGTTTAGGAACTGATCTCCAAAATTCTTCTAAATAACCAACTTATAGCATTGATGAACTAGGTATAAGTTTATTAGCATAAACATAAAATTAGTGTATTGATAGTTTATCAAGCAAGCATCAATGTCTTCTCAACAGGTGTATCCTCAACTAACTAAAACAAGTGAGTTTTAGTTACTTTAATTAACTTATTATAGACCTCATACCTATTCTGTGGATGAGTGGCAGTAAAGTTTCAGTGTTACATATTGGGTTTAGGTCCAGCGATGACTTAGGTAGATCGCTCAAACCTCATAGTGACGATTTTTAAAACTCGACCTGCGAACAAATCAGGGCGGGTGTTTGGTTACATATTCTATTCCAAGATTGCTCTGGTGATCGTCCGACATATTGTAAAAAATCCTGAGAGCCTTAGTTCCTTTCCTGGTCCTCACAAATCATATACACACCATTTCTGGCGATTTGACTCGCCGCTCTGCTACCGGAGGGCGCTGACGTTCGGCCCGGGCTGTCAGTGTTGACCTGTACCTGCTGCGTGGTGGTCGTCTTGTTGACGGTGTGGTGCGGCCATTGGCCGGGGCCTGGCGGGTGTCATGGCGTCGACTAGTGGTGGCCGTGTTCGCCGGGTCGACACCGCCCGGCTTGATTTCTCGGCCCCCATTGACTGGCCCTTGGTGGAGGTTGCCCTTATGGACGTCATGCGTGTTGAGTACCAAGATCTCTACGGTGTTGAGAAACTTTCCCCTACCCGGGTGGCGGTGACATTCTCCTCGGCGCAGGTGTATCAGCTGTTTGTGCGTCGATGGGGTACACGGACGCATGTACTTCCAGGTTCTGCTGTGACGGTGGAGGTCTCCGATCCGTGGGGCCCCCTGACGTATGTGAGCGTTCATGGTGCGCCGGTGCAGTTTCCTGAGGAGGAGCTGTCCGCCGCGTTCCGTCGGTATGGTGAGGTGGTGGGGCAGCGTCATGCCTGTCTGCTTAGTGGGCGCCTGAAGGGGCTCCGTATGGGTGCCCGTACTTTGCGCATGCGGCTCTCTGGGGCTATTCCCTCTCGGGTGGCTGTGTGTGGGTTTTATGTGCGTGTGTTCTCCCAGGGGCAGACTCGCTCCTGTTTCCGGTGTGGTGAGGTAGGCCATTTCGCTGCAGCTTGCCGTGCCCCTCGCCCGGAGGACCCATCGGTTTTCCATGCGGATGATTTTCCACTTCTGCCGGAGGCTGGGGCGCCCCCAGCGGGCCCGGGCTCTGTGGGTGTGCCTCTGGAGGCGTCGTCCCCAGCTGTCCCTACCTCTCCGTCTGCTGCTGGGTCCTCTACTCTGTCTGTTGACTCTGATGCTCTCGCGGCTCCTGCTTCGGGTGCGCCTATGCTGGTGGCGGCGGAGGTACATCGCGACCCGAGTGTCTCCTTGAAATCCGACGTGTGTGGTGTAGTGCCGGAGGGCGACCCGTGTGCAGTGGCCAGTGTGCTTCCCGAGGCCAGGGGCGGTGTTGATACTGTGTCTCCTGACGGCCAGCCTAGCGGTGTTCCTGATGCTGGTGCCGTGGCGCAGCCGCCTGCTGTCGCTTGTGCTGTGCCTCCTGTGGTTGCATTGGGCTCTTCTGTTCCTCGACGAAAGCGCGCTCCGAGGGATCGGTCGCGCAGCAGGGGCCCCCCTGGGAAGAGGATCGAGGCTTCGGGTGGTGTGCCTTTGGCTGGTGCTCCTCCCTCCGCTTCTCCAGTGGTTCCTCCTCCCCCTTCGGAAGCGGGATCTGGGGATGAGCGGGGCATTGAGCGTGGTGTCGGGCTCGGGGCAGCGGAGGAAGTGGAAAAACTGTGGATGGTGTCCTCGACGCCTGGGGCGCCCTCTTCGCATGGTGTATCTCCTGTGATTTTGAAGGCGGTTCCTGGCCGGTCGTCTTCCAGGGTGCGGCAGGGGGTTGAGCCTGGTGGTGTGGATGTGGCTCCCGCTGCGGGTGCGGTTGTGTCCCCTGGGGGACGCGTTGGGTTGGGGGTGTCCTGAGGTTCTCCCGATGGCGCCCTCTGTTGTCTGTGCGTCTTTGAATGTTCGTGGTTTGAATGATCTTGGGGTCCAGTTGGGCCTGTTGGATGTTCTGCAGGAGCAGCGTGTGGATGTGGCTCTGATCCAGGAGCATAATGTTCGTGAGGTGTCTGTGCTGCAGTGTTTAAGTGCGCATTTTCATGTTGTGCTCAACCCGCCGAGGACGTCCTTCGGGGGGACGCTTATGTTGTTTTCTAGGAGGGCTTCCTTCTCCGTGCTTCACACGGAGATGGATGAAGATGGGCGGGTTTTGTTTGTGAGGGTTGAGTTTTTGGGGGTCGTTCTTCCGTTCCTGACGGTGTACGCCCCCTCGGGGGTGGCTCGCCGTCGGGAACGGGAGGAGTTTTTTCGGGTGGGGCTTCTCCCTTTCCTGCGTCATGATACGCGGTGTATGGTTTTTGGTGGTGATTTTAACTGTGTGACGAGTGCGCGGGACTGTAGTAGCGCCCGCCCGCAGAATGTCTCGGGTGCGCTGCTGGAGGTGGTGCGTTCTTGCGGTTTCAAGGATGCTGCTGTGCTCTATGGAGGCAAGTTGTCCTTTACTTTTGCTGCGCATGGGGCGCGTTCGCGGATTGATCGCGTGTATGTTACTGGCGGGGGGTGTTCTGTGTTTGCTTTCCACACTGTCCCGGTTGCTTTCTCGGACCATAGTCTCGTGGTGGTCCGGGTTGGTGTGCCCAGTCAGGTACGGGTCGGCGCGGGGTGGTGGAAGCTGAATTGTGGGTTGTTGCGTTCTCCGAGGGTTTGTGGGCAGTTTCGGGTTTGGTGGGTCGGGGTTCTCGCCCGGCGGTGTGATTTTCCTTCTGTTTTAGATTGGTGGGAGTGGTGTAAGGAGCAATGTCGGTTGTTTTTTCGGGTGGCTGCCAAACGTGAGGCTGCTGGAAGGTTTGGGTTGCTGCGGTTGTTCCAGGCGAGGCTTTCGCGGTTGTATGTGCGGTACAATGCTGGGATTGACTGTTTTGGGGAGATTGCGGAGTGTAAGGAGCGTATTTGTAGTTTGCGGAATGAGTGGGCCGAGGGTGTTCGTGTGCGTGCTCGTGTGAGTGAACGTGTTGACGGGGAACGGCTCTCTCCTTCTCTTGTAGGGAAGGTGAAGGCTGCGCGGGACGGTGTTCTTTTTACGGCTCTGCAAAGGCCGGATGGGTCTGTTATTTCGGACACCGGTGGTGTGTTGCATTATGTGCGGCAAGAGTTGGTTGCGCTCTATGGGGAGGTGGTAGGGGACGACGCGATTGCGGAAGGTTTTTTGGGTGGTTGTGCTCCGGGGTTGTCTGCTGCTGATTGTGTTGGTTTGGAGGAAGATGTTTCGTTGGGGGAGCTTTTCGGTGTGGTGAGGTCATTTCGTTCCGGGAAGGTGCCGGGCTCGGATGGTCTTCCTGTCGAATTTTATGTTGCCTTTTGGGATGTGTTGGGTGATGCTCTTTTGGAGGTGGTCCGGACTTGCCTCCGGGGGTGCGTTCTGCCTGTCTCTCAGTGCGTTGGGATTGTGCGGCTGCTCCCGAAGCCGGGCGATTTGCGGTTCTTCTCGAACTGGAGACCCATTACTTTGTTGAATGTGGACTATAAGATCCTGTCCAAGATTTTAGCTGGTCGGTGTCGCCGTGTGGTTGCGTCTGTGGTTTCCGTGGAACAGTTTTGTGGTGTTCCAGGTCGCTCGTTGCTGCAGTGCAATGCGTTATTTCGGGATGTGCTTCTGTACGTGTCGGGCTCTCGCTTGTCTGCAGCGATGCTTTGCCTGGATTGGTCTAAGGCTTTTGACCGTGTTTCGTTAGCTTTTGTTTTTCGTGTGTTAGAGAGGCTTGGTTTTCCGCCTTTGTTTGTTCGTTGGGTGCGTATGTTGTACGCTCAGTGTTGCAGTCGGGTTTGCATCAATGGGTTCTTGAGTGCTCCTTTCCCTGTCCGCCGTTCGGTGAGGCAGGGTTGTCCGCTTTCCATGCTCCTTTATGTGCTCTTTCAGGAGCCTTTTTTTCGGGCGGTCAAGGCTTGTGCGATGATCCGTCCCCCCCGGCTGCCTTCTGATCTTCGGTTACCCATCTGCGGTTATGCGGATGATACCATCCTGTTCGTGGCCTCTGCTGGTTCTGTTCGGGCTGTCCAGGTCGTGGTTGAGAGGTTTGAGTTGGCCACTGGGGCCCAGGTCAATCGTGCCAAATCTGGTCTTATGGGTATCGGTGAGTGGTCCTCTCGCCTTGTGTGGGAGGGGTCTTGGTTTCCGGTGGTCTCCTCTCTGCGAGTTCTGGGGATCACCTGGTTCGCTTCTTACGAGAGATCTTTGGAATTTAATTGGGGTGCGGTTTCTCGTAGTGTTGGTGTTGCGGTTGGGTTGTTGGCTGCGCGCCCGTTAACAATTTATCAGCGGGCGTTGCTTGTTACTTGTAAAGTTCTGTCACGTGTCTGGTTCGTGGCTCGGTGTTTCCCCCTAGCTCGCCGGCTGGCTCTGGGGTTGGAACGTCAGGTTTATAGGTACGTGTGGTGTGGTCGTTACCACCCGGTTCGTCGCTCGACGTTGGTGTTAGCGGTGCGGGAAGGTGGGGTTGGTATTCCTGATGTGTTTACCAGGGCTCGGGCGCTGTTCTGGGTCTCGTTGCGTCAGGGTTTAGCGTTGGGTGGGGGGCTCAATGCTTTGTGTGTTTTTTATTGTTCGGTCCGGTTTAGTTTTTTGGTGGATTGCGGTGTTTGTCGGGAGGTGGCCTTTTGTACCCCTCCTGTTTACTCCTGGGCGGTAGACATTCTTCGGGCTGTCTGTCGTTGTCAGGGTTATATGTCTCTCTCAGTGAAGGCGATTTATGGGGTTCTATTTTGTCGTGTTCAGCCGCGGGTGGAGTCTTTATTCCCGTGTTGGGATTGGGGGGAGGTGTGGGCGGCGTTAGGGGCGCGGTTTTTGGCGCCGCAGCAGCGGGAGTTGTTGTTTCGCATGTTGCATTTGTCGTTGGCGACAAATGACCGGTTGTACATGCTGGGTTTGCGTGCCTCTGACGCATGTGTCCACTGTGGTTTGCCTGAATCTCAGTTACATGTTTTCTATTTTTGTGAGAGGCTGAGTGGTTTGCTTGCTTGGTTTCGTGCTGTGTTGGCCGTGGTTTGTGGGCCGGGTTGTCGGGGTGGTTTTTTGCCGTTTTTGTTTTTGTCTTTTCCGCGGGGCTCTCGACGGGTGCGTAATACGCTCTGTCTTCTTGTCGCTGACTATGTGTATTGTGTGTGGGTTGGCCGGAGGGAGGGTTATGGGGTTGATAGGGTTTTGGGGTTTTTGAGAGGGCGCTTACGGTTCACCTGGTGGTGGCTGCAGCGTGCTTTTCCGGATGATTTTTGTGGTTGGTTTACTGGTGCGTATGTTCGTGGGGCTGCTTTTGAGTGATTGGTCGTGGGTTGGGCTCGTGGATGTTGGCTGTGGGTTGGTTGGGTGGGTCTTGTTCCGGTTTATTTTCGGTCCCCGGTCCTCCGATGGGCCTCCTCGGCGGGGGTTGGGCGGGGTGTGTGTGTGGTTGTTTTGTTCTGTTGTGGTTGCTCCTGTGGGTGTGTGTTTCGTTGGGTGTGCTTGTGTGTGGGTGTGGTTTTTATGTTTTCCCTGGCTCCTGCGTGGGCCTTTTTGTTTGCCTTGTATGGGTTTTATGTTTTGTGCATTTTTTGTTCTTTATGGTATGTATGCTTATGTGCTCCTGTGTTTGGAGCGTACCTCTTCTGTCTTTTGTGATTTCTGTGTGGGGGGGGGGTTGGGGTGCCCGGGTTTATGTTTTGTCCTCCCCCCCCCCCCCCCCTTTTCATGTACTACTGTTCCTGTGTTATGAGTGTTTTTTTGCCATTACTGATTGTTATTTCTCTTTTTATGTGCCATGTACTTTGCCTTGTGCTATTTATGTATTATTTATCTGTTCTTTCTTGATTTGTGTTTTGTGTTCTGCCTTTGTATTATGTCTTTTTAATTATGCTTGAGGAAACGGAGTAAGAAACAAGAAATGTACTCAGTTATTTCTGTTTGACTTTCAATGTATGTATTTCCATGTTTTTTGTTTAATGTAGTTTTGTAATTTTGCCTCTTAGGGGTTTCGGAGGCCTGTTGTTCTATACTTTTATGCACCTGTGTTTGGGTTGTTGGGTTGGGCTTGTATGTGCGTTCTCCTTTTGTATTTCTGTACTTAAGGTTGTGTGGATGTGCCTATGTTTTATGTTATTTCTATTGTGTGCTATTAATGACATGTTCTGTTTTTTGTGGTACATACTGTCCCCGTTTCTGGGTTCTCTTTTTTTTTTTTTTGTGCCTTGTGTCATGTGTTTTCTTTCTTGGTTTTTGTTGGGTATGTTTAATGTATCCGTGGTTTACTTCCTTTGTTATATTGTCCTGTGTATGTTCATAACTTGTTTGTTCGGCGGGTGTCTGTTTTGTACATTGTGTATTCTTTTATAAAAATAAAAAAAAAAAATTTCTGGCGATTTACCTTGCAACCAGTAACTGCGTACCGCTATCACACTACAGACCATTAGCAATGCAAAATTGAAAGAACTTTGCATGAGCTGAACGAGCTTAGTGGTGATGTCCGAAACGCTACGCTTGTTAGTGGCTTTGCAAGAATGTAAAATACCAATCTTATGTAATCTCACATACCCATTGTACCTTCTTGTAAATAATAATAATAATTATTATTATTATTATTATTATTATTTTTATTATTATTATATAGTTTACTTGAACTATCACCACACTCCACAGGTCGTGGCACTTAACTGACAACTGAATAATCTCTAGGGGTTTACATCTAGAGAATATTATTTTAATTGGAATTGGTTTATTAACCAGTAATGACGTAATATATTGAATTATTTAAATATACAGCTTTATAACCTATTATACCAAATCAGCATATAAAAGGTACATCTGATAAAAAAATTTAAATAAATTTATATTTCGATAAAAATCATTTAGAAGCAATTTTGTTTCTAATAACAAAAAATTGCCAGATGTACTTGTCTTTGTGAATAGTTTATCAAAAAACATAAAATTCTAATAATTCCACATGCAGTCTCATTACTCTAATAGGTGTCAATATTATATATTCCTTTGTTTAAGTTAAGCGATTTACATTTATGGAGAGTTAGTTATATATCATTTTAATTTTACAGTCAAGCATAAATTAAACAACGCAAACAGGAAAAGTTACAAAAAAGATACAAAGGTGGACGATGTTAAGGGTAGACCTAGGCTATATAGAACGTTACTGCGTGTACCGGAAGTTGGCATACATAATGGCCGCGCCACACGTCGGGCAAACATCATGACCTCTTAGTGCTAGTTGAAGACTTTGCTGTTGCCCCGAGACACAGGGCAGGAGCTCACTTACAATGGTAAGTGGGTGTTGATGATACCAGTTATGCCCGTGTGTTGATGTTGGCGCGGAGGCTCCAGCTCAACTTCCTAGGATTGAATGCACTCGTTGAGTTGAACTCTACTGTTGCAGTCAGAGGCATATAACATTACGAGAAGGTGCCTTTAAGAAATATATTATCCTAGGAGACCCTATAGGTGCCCTTCAGTGATCTTCGCCATCATACTTAAGTAGAATTATTAACGACTAGGATGCATGGTCCTAGTGCATAAGACAAGATGTGGCCTCGCGTAATTTTAGAAGACTGGCTGTAATGCCTAGAGGAGAGGCCTTGGTTATGTGGCTGTCTATTTATACAAAATGAAAACTTCGGCGTTATTCATTACCTAAACGTGGCAATATGTAAGTTTATCAGTCACAAAATAAAGAGGTAAAGCCCGTTGGTCGTGCGCATGTCCGGGAAATGCTGTCAAGGTGATATCTGACACTGGAATTCGTTTCGAGTTTATTTACATTTGACATTACTGTGTATAAAGGCTCATTGTGTATTCCCTACACTAATTATCATTATTTGATTTGTTTATTCACTCATTCTCGACGCCTCTGGTAATGTTTGGTAAACAATGACACGTTCGTATCTGTGTTCAAATCCATTAACTGAACAAACCTCTTTATGACCCAAGCAACGGTAATGGCTACCAATGTCGAGTCACATCAAGGTATTCAACTTGAAAAATACGAAGGGACAACATGCAGTGATGTGTGACATAAGAACTATCAGAGAAGAAAGGAAGAGAGTTTATGGTCTGTGAAGGCTGGGAGAGAGAGAGGGAGGATGGAACAGGGAATTGGAACTCATTAGGAAAGTCACGTGACCCGCATATACTGCCAGGAGGGAAATAATAGTCTTGGATATGTAGCACTTGCGTCCGGGTGCCATAAGGGTCAACTAATAGCTGGTCAGGGCTAACTGACGCTCTTTCACTTGGGGTTCATTCCGCCCTCTACCATGTATACCACCAGGGGATATATTATGGATGATGTATACCCGTATCATGTCAATTATTATATATATATATATGGCTATAGCTGCTTTTATTGCGTCAAGTCAGGTGTCCTGGGAAGAGGTATAAGCATTGAGTAATAACTTCCTTGTTACATAATCGCTCACCAAATCTGGTAACCACTGCCCTGAGGAGATATACAAATTTTGGTTATGAAGGATTGAAATTTGAAGCCACAGTGTTGGGGGATAAATTATACAAGAATTATACCCATATAAGTTTGTGATCGGTCTCATACGTTTATATAAAGGTCAGCTTTCTTGGCCATATCTAAATGATCTCCTGTGTTCGGTGATGCAGGTTTTTGGATCCCTGTCTATTTGTCCATAATATACTCTGTTGCAATCATTATTATGGCCAAGCAAACATACATACATACATACATACATACATACATACATACATACATACATACATACATACATACTACATGCATGAATGCATGCATATACATGCAACAACGATCATGAAATTGATCAACAAGTGCGGAAATACCACATTGAAATATGACGGCAGTTATAACTGTTCAACGGTCAGGCGTTGATCAGTAGCGAGGCTAGACGGTCTAGCCTAGCTACTGATCAACACCTTAGGCTAGACGGTCTAGCCAAGCTACTGATCAACACCTAAGGCTAGACGGTCTAGCCTAGCTACTGATCAACACCTAAGGCTAGACGGTCTAGCCTAGCTACTGATCAACACCTAAGGCTAGACGGTCTAGCCAAGCTACTGATCAACACCTAAGGCTAGACGGTCTAGCCTAGCTACTGATCAACACCTTAGGCTAGACGGTCTAGCCAAGCTACTGATCAACACCTAAGGCTAGACGGTCTAGCCTAGCTACTGATCAACACCTAAGGCTAGACGGTCTAGCCTAGCTACTGATCAACACCTAAGGCTAGACGGTCTAGCCAAGCTACTGATCAACACCTAAGGCTAGACGGTCTAGCCAAGCTACTGATCAACACCTAAGGCTAGACGGTCTAGCCAAGCTACTGATCAACACCTAAGGCTAGACGGTCTAGCCAAGCTACTGATCAACACCTAAGGCTAGACGGTCTAGCCAAGCTACTGATCAACACCTAAGGCTAGACGGTCTAGCCAAGCTACTGATCAACACCTAAGGCTAGACGGTCTAGCCAAGCTACTGATCAACACCTAAGGCTAGACGGTCTAGCCAAGCTACTGATCAACACCTAAGGCTAGACGGTCTAGCCAAGCTACTGATCAACACCTAAGGCTAGACGGTCTAGCCAAGCTACTGATCAACACCTAAGGCTAGACGGTCTAGCCAAGCTACTGATCAACACCTAAGGCTAGACGGTCTAGCCAAGCTACTGATCAACACCTAAGGCTAGACGGTCTAGCCTAGCTACTGATCAACACCTAAGGCTAGACGGTCTAGCCTAGCTACTGATCAACTCCTAACCGTTGAAAACATCATAGTTGCCGTCATATTTCAATATGGTTTTTCCATAAACAAACACACACACATATATATATATATACACTCCTCATTTTTACTCACTGTACCTCACACATCTCATTTTCTGCTCGCCGCGTCTCACCCTTCACCTCATTTTCTCCTTCATTTGTGTGAGTTAAATCGGTCGGGGAGCTATCTTCTCTTGAGATGATTTCGGGGCTTTTTAGTGTCCCCGCGGCCCGGTCCTCGACCAGGCCTCCACCCCCCCCCCCCGGAAGCAGCCCGTGACAGCTGACTAACACCCAGGTACCTATTTTACTGCTAGGTAACAGGGGCATAGGGTGAAAGAAACTCTGCCCATTGGTTCTCGCCGGCGCCCGGGATCGAACCCAGGACCACAGGATCACAAGTCCAGCGTGCTGTCCGCTCGGCCGACCGGCTCCCTCGCTAGTGAGGTTCCCTTTACGGCACTTGCCGAGTTTGAAGGAGACTTTCAAGCAGTTTTTAATAATGGTTATAATTACTTTTGTAAAGCATACATTATGTATGTAATTTAATATTTCATTTATTGTTCGCTAAACTTTTGAATTAATAGTCACACACACACACACACACACACACACACACACACACACACACACACACACACACACACACACACACACACACACACACACACACACTCACACTCACACACACACACACACACACACACACACACACACAATACTCAAACAATGCTCTCCCACACTAACACGTCACGGGAGCCCACGTCACTAGAACACCTCAAGCTACGAAGAGAATGGTTCTCTCATCTCCCACGCCCAGTGATCAATCAAGTGCACGTCAAGACTTGAGGGAGTGTTTAACACAGCGCCAGCTGCCGTCTCACGCTCCCACAACACTCCCTTATAACCGCCTCCTACTTATTCCCGGGAGGCTACGGGGACTAGACATACTGAATTTGAAATATATAGGCCCATGTTGTATCTTGAAATATAAGCCCATGTTGTATCATGTAGGTTATCTTGAGGTTATCTTGAGATGATTTCGGGGCTTTTTTAGTGTCCCCGCGGCCCGGTCCTCGACCAGGCCTCCACCCTCAGGAAGCAGCCCGTGACAGCTGACTAACACCCAGGTACCTATTTACTGCTAGGTAACAGGGGCATTCAGGGTGAAAGAAACTTTGCCCATTTGTTTCTGCCTCGTGCGGGAAACGAACCCGCGCCACAGAATTACGAGTCCTGCGCGCTATCCACCAGGCTACGAGGCCCCATTCGCCCCATTGTACTTTTAATCGGTAAGGAAACATTAACAAACTGCATTGCACGCCCATCCGTCATCCAGCAAACTTTGGTGAAGCTAGCCCCAAGCGTCGGGTCTCTAGTCTTGAACACCCCCTTCGGTTATTGTATTCAACGTTGTGTTTTTTTCAGAATGCGATCCAGTAGTTTGTTTTCCATTCAGAGTGCTAATTGCTGCTGGTTGCTGACTACGGCCGGGAGTCCGCAGGCGTCGGGAGTGAATGAATTCTTGCCAGTTATTCCACCGGTCGGTAGCGGACAGCACGCTGGACTTGTGATCATGTGGTCCTGGGTTCGATCCCAGGCGCCGGCGAGAAACAATGGGCAGAGTTTCTTTCACCCTATGCCCCTGTTACCTAGCAGTAAAATAGGTACCTGGGTGTTAGTCAGCTGTCACAGGCTGCTTCCTGGGGGTGGAGGCCTGGTCGAGGACCGGGCCGCGGGGACACTAAAAAGCCCCGAAATCATCTCAAGATAACCTCAAGAAACCACCCTGTCCAGGATAATATTACCTGATAATAATACTATTATTACTAGAATAGTAACTAGTGATGGCTGGGATGTTGACATCGTCCGTCTCTGTATGTGTCCCTTCTCAGCCTCGTTTGTCTCCAATTGTATTCTCAAATTTCCACTTGTTCAGACACTTTTAGGTCTCTACTTAATGCATCTATGACAGTCAGCTCTGCTGACTTAGCTCATTCATCAATGGATCACGATAGGCAGTACTAAAACCAGCATCTTATTTGAGTGCATTCGTTAGGTAAAATATTATGTGTGCACATTACTCCATTTCACAAGTACTTTGCATATCTTATACGAAACACACAGATATCTGGCGACACGACAGACTTGCTCCACTAACAGTTCTCTGAAAAGTTTGATGTGTTCAACTTTGCCAAATGTTCTTTGAAAGCATCAAGAAACAAAGAGAGAATAGCTCTGCCATGTGAGTCATAGTGCCCAATAGTTTCCGCCACCAAGACGCTGCAGAGCGCCGCAGAGTCTGTCTTGAAGAGTTCTGGAGACACTGTGTGGTGCGGCGCAACATATTTTTTTTTCTGAACATTTATCAAATAAAAATGATAAAGTCGTGAATTTGCAGTTCGCTGAGCGTAAAAGTTATGTGTCATTTTATGTAATGAAAATTGGGCATCCTTGGTTTCGTAATTATTTTTCATTTTTATATTTTTTATTTATTTATTTATTTATTTATTTATTTATTTATTTATTTATTTATTTATTTATTTACATATATTCGTCCTCTTCGTTTCCTTGCAATATCTTGATATCGTCTCGTTATATTGACTGGATATCTAGAGCACTTATTCATAATATTTTGATAGATATAAGTAGGAGCTAACTCGTATATGGGTCAGTATTCTCCAATTGCCTTTATTCTTAGGTTCATATATTAAGAACGTTGCATAATATTGTCAAAGATTTTCTAATAATACTCGGGTCATAATTCAGGTTGTATATTTATACTTAAGTTTACTGCCAGGAATATACCATCAGTATGTTTACACAATAAATGTTTGTTTGTGTGTTCTTGAAAGATGGTGCCTTCTTCACGTCAAGCTCCTTCATTTACTTCAAATACATTTTGATTAGTCTCAGGACTCTGTCTATCTATCTATCTATCTATCTATCTATCTATCTATATATCTATCTATCTATCTATCTATCTATCTATCTATCTATCTGTCTATCTATCTATCTATCTATCCTCTCTCTCTCTCTCTCTCTCTCTCTCTCTCTCTCTCTCTCTCTCTCTCTCTCTCTCTCTCTCTCTCTCTCTCTCTCTCTCTCTCTCTCTCTCTCTCTCTCTCTCTCTCTCTCTCTCTCTCTCTCTCTTTCTCTCATCGCCAGTTGTGTAGGTCTTACTCCCTGGCACGTGTAAGTTGTTCACATGGTCTCAGTAACATCTACGTAACTAGAACTCATCACCTTCATGGCTCATTCTTCACTCTGAGGAAAATCTCCCACTTGCTAACTTCCCCGACACCTTTGATCTTCATTCATCACTCATCACGTTGAGTGAGTTGTCTTGCTCTGCAGCGATGTTGACTCACCGCCTCCTGGTGAGTACTTTGATAATATCTGAAATTAAATTATTTTGTCTTCGTCTGTCCTGCTATACTGAGTAGATGAATAGGCACTTTGTCCCTGTCTTCTGACCTTTTGATTATTCAGAAATGAGTTCGTTTACAGGACTGTACGCTCACTATCGTACAAGATGACCCTGTGTTCACACGCGGCAGGTAGGTCAGAGGTCATGGCCGCCTGACCTTGGCCCATCCCTGGCCTGACGGAATTATTAAAATAGTCATCGATTTACTGCCTACACAACTCCAACCCCCCCTTACTCACCCCTTACACCCCACCCTCCCTCCCTGGCTGGTAAACAGCTTCTGTCTATCATTAAGGAAGAGGAATGTGGAAGGTTCGGGCTACCATACCATTACGGGCTCACCATAGCCCGTGCTACATGGACATTTTGTTCTAAAAATCTTAATCTAAAAAGCTAAATCTTAAATAACAACAACAACAGTGGAAGACATGCTGTGTTATAGAGAACGTTGTCAAGAAATGTGGAAGATTGTGCACCAGGTAATAATAATTGAATGAAGTTATTATCTTTGTTGGTAAAGGAATGAACAACGTCAGGCATCAAAAACTTACTGATCTCTGATTTCATGTAAGTCTTACTTACGTGACTGGTCTAACCCCGCACCTTACACAAGGTAGAGTGAGCCAGTGTGTGAGTGGCCATACCTGGGGAGGGTTGTGGGAGGTCTTCTACACCCCGAGCCGGGCCTCTCTTGAGGGTTATCTTGAGATGATTTCGGGGCTTAGCGTCCCCGCGGCCCGGTCCTCGACCAGGCCTCCTTTCTGTTAAACATCCCCCAGGAAGCAGCCCGTTGCAGCTGTCTAACCCCCAGGTACCTATTTACTGATAGCTAACAGGGGCATCGGGGGTGAATGAAACTCTGTCCATTTGTCTCTGCCGGCGCCGGAATCGAACCCGGAACCTCAGGACTACGAATCCGAAGCGCTGTCCACTCAGCTGCCAGGCTCGAGTTATCGAGGCCAGAGTTAGGGTCTAGTGACAACACCTGAGCCAGGGCTGGGAGGCTCTAACAGGCCAGACAGGAACTACAAACACAATTTCACGGATGTACGAGCATGCACGTACAACACACTATAATGAATGACGACCCACACACACAACTCCCACAATACCAGAACGTGGGCATGAGTGTTGTGTTAATGAGAACAACACACACCTATCCTTGAGTGGGTGTAGGGAAGAACAACACCCACCTATCCTTGAGTGGGTGTAGGGAAGAACAACACCCACCTACCCTTGAGTGGGTGTAAGGAAGAACAACACCCACCTACCCTTGAGTGGGTGTAGGGAAGAACAACACCCACCTATCCTTGAGTGGGTGTAGGGAAGAACAACACCCACCTATCCTTGAGTGGGTGTAGGGAAGAACAACACCCACCTATCCTTGAGTGGGTGTAGGGAAGAACAACACCCACCTATCCTTGAGTGGGTGTAGGGAAGAACAACACCCACCTACCCTTGAGTGGGTGTAGGGAAGAACAACACCCACCTATCCTTGAGTGGGTGTAGGGAAGAACAACACCCACCTATCCTTGAGTGGGTGTAGGGAAGAACAACACCCACCTATCCTTGAGTGGGTGTAGGGAAGAACAACACCCACCTACCCTTGAGTGGGTGTAGGGAAGAACAACACCCACCTATCCTTGAGTGGGTGTAGGGCAGAACAACACCCACCTACCCTTGAGTGGGTGTAGGGAAGAACAACACCCACCTATCCTTGAGTGGGTGTAGGGAAGAACAACACCCACCTACCCTTGAGTGGGTGTTGGGATGGCACACGATGAGTGACAGGAGCGCCAACATCCGGCAAGGAGAGGCGTTAGTAACGAGGGCCTCCCTGTGGTGGTGGTGGTGCTGGTAGTGGTGGTGGTGGTGCAGGTAGTGGTGGTGGTGGTGCAGGTAGTGGTGGTGGTGGTGCAGGTAGTGGTGGTGGTGGTGCAGGTAGTGGTGGTGGTGGTGCAGGTAGTGGTGGTGGTGGTGCAGGTAGTGGTGGTGGTGGTGCTGGTAGTGGTGGTGGTGGTGCTGGTAGTGGTGGTGGTGGTGCAGGTAGTGGTGGTGGTGGTGCTGGTAGTGGTGGTGGTGCAGGTAGTGGTGGTGGTGGTGCTGGTAGTGGTGGTGGTGGTGCTGGTAGTGGTGGTGGTGGTGCTGGTAGTGGTGGTGGTGGTGCTGGTAGTGGTGGTGGTGCTGGTAGTGGTGGTGGTGGTGCTGGTAGTGGTGGTGGTGGTGCTGGTAGTGGTGGTGGTGGTGCTGGTAGTGGTGGTGGTGGTGCAGGTAGTGGTGGTGGTGGTGCAGGTAGTGGTGGTGGTGGTGCTGGTAGTGGTGGTGGTGGTGCTGGTAGTGGTGGTGGTGCAGGTAGTGGTGGTGGTGGTGCTGGTAGTGGTGGTGGTGGTGCTGGTAGTGGTGGTGGTGGTGCTGGTAGTGGTGGTGGTGGTGCAGGTAGTGGTGGTGGTGGTGCAGGTAGTGGTGGTGGTGGTGCAGGTAGTGGTGGTGGTGGTGCTGGTAGTGGTGGTGGTGGTGCTGGTAGTGGTGGTGGTGGTGCTGGTAGTGGTGGTGGTGGTGCAGGTAGTGGTGGTGGTGGTGCTGGTAGTGGTGGTGGTGGTGCTGGTAGTGGTGGTGGTGGTGCTGGTAGTGGTGGTGGTGGTGCAGGTAGTGGTGGTGGTGGTGCAGGTAGTGGTGGTGGTGGTGCAGGTAGTGGTGGTGGTGGTGCTGGTAGTGGTGGTGGTGGTGCAGGTAGTGGTGGTGGTGGTGCAGGTAGTGGTGGTGGTGGTGCTGGTAGTGGTGGTGGTGGTGCTGGTAGTGGTGGTGGTGGTGCTGGTAGTGGTGGTGGTGGTGCTGGTAGTGGTGGTGGTGGTGCAGGTAGTGGTGGTGGTGGTGCAGGTAGTGGTGGTGGTGGTGCAGGTAGTGGTGGTGGTGGTGCTGGTAGTGGTGGTGGTGCTGGTAGTGGTGGTGGTGGTGCTGGTAGTGGTGGTGGTGGTGCTGGTAGTGGTGGTGGTGGTGCAGGTAGTGGTGGTGGTGGTGCTGGTAGTGGTGGTGGTGCTGGTAGTGGTGGTGGTGGTGCTGGTAGTGGTGGTGGTGGTGCTGGTAGTGGTGGTGGTGGTGCTGGTAGTGGTGGTGGTGCTGGTAGTGGTGGTGGTGGTGCAGGTAGTGGTGGTGGTGGTGCAGGTAGTGGTGGTGGTGGTGCAGGTAGTGGTGGTGGTGGTGCAGGTAGTGGTGGTGGTGGTGCTGGTAGTGGTGGTGGTGCTGGTAGTGGTGGTGGTGGTGCTGGTAGTGGTGGTGGTGGTGCTGGTAGTGGTGGTGGTGGTGCAGGTAGTGGTGGTGGTGGTGCTGGTAGTGGTGGTGGTGGTGCAGGTAGTGGTGGTGGTGGTGCAGGTAGTGGTGGTGGTGGTGCTGGTAGTGGTGGTGGTGGCGCAGGTAGTGGTAGTGGTGGTGCAGGTAGTGGTGGTGGTGGTGCTGGTAGTGGTGGTGGTGCAGGTAGTGGTGGTGGTGGTGCTGGTAGTGGTGGTGGTGGTGCTGGTAGTGGTGGTGGTGGTGCTGGTAGTGGTGGTGGTGGTGCTGGTAGTGGTGGTGGTGGTGCTGGTAGTGGTGGTAGTGGTGGTGGTGCAGGTAGTGGTGGTGGTGGTGCTGGTAGTGGTGGTGGTGGTGCAGGTAGTGGTGGTGGTGGTGCTGGTAGTGGTGGTGGTGCTGGTAGTGGTGGTGGTGGTGCTGGTAGTGGTGGTGGTGGTGCTGGTAGTGGTAGTGGTGGTAGTGGTGGTGGTGCAGGTAGTGGTGGTGGTGGTGCTGGTAGTGGTGGTGGTGGTGCAGGTAGTGGTGGTGGTGGTGCTGGTAGTGGTGGTGGTGGTGCAGGTAGTGGTGGTGGTGGTGCTGGTAGTGGTGGTGGTGCTGGTAGTGGTGGTGGTGGTGCTGGTAGTGGTGGTGGTGGTGCTGGTAGTGGTGGTGGTGGTGCTGGTAGTGGTGGTGGTGGTGCTGGTAGTGGTGGTGGTGGTGCTGGTAGTGGTGGTGGTGGTGGTGCTGGTAGTGGTGGTGGTGGTGCAGGTAGTGTTGGTGGTGGTGCTGGTAGTGGTGGTGGTGGTGCTGGTAGTGGTGGTGGTGGTGCTGGTAGTGGTGGTGGTGGTGCAGGTAGTGGTGGTGGTGGTGCAGGTAGTGGTGGTGGTGGTGCTGGTAGTGGTGGTGGTGGTGCAGGTAGTGGTGGTGGTGGTGCAGGTAGTGGTGGTGGTGGTGCTGGTAGTGGTGGTGGTGGTGCAGGTAGTGGTGGTGGTGGTGCAGGTAGTGGTGGTGGTGGTGCTGGTAGTGGTGGTGGTGGTGCTGGTAGTGGTGGTGGTGGTGCTGGTAGTGGTGGTGGTGGTGCAGGTAGTGGTGGTGGTGCAGGTAGTGGTGGTGATGGGGACGATATCAGTAGTAGTTGTGCTACTAGTCTTTTATTGAGGCTGCTGCCAGCGTATGATAGTTGTTGATGGTGTTGTTATTACTGCTGGTAGTGCTACTGTTGTTGTGGTTGCTGCTACTGTCGCTGATGCTACTGCTGCTGGTGCTGCTGCTGTCGCTGGTGCTACTGCTGCTGCTGTCGCTGCTGCTGCTGTTACCGTTGCTGCTGGTGCTGCTGCGGTTGCTACTGTGTCTGCTGCTGCTGCCGTTTCTGCTGCTGCTGGTGCTGCTGCTGTTGCTCCACTTCCAGACAACCCAGAATCGATATGTGCCAAAGGCCGTCTGACTGACGTTGGGGCCCAAGTTTCCGGCGGAGACGGTGATGTCAGAGACCGGGCCGCCGGGACGCTGATCGTCTGAATCATCGGAAGGTGATGACTTGATGATGGCCTAGTGATGGTGTTGATGTCATGGTGATGTTCTTGGCCTAGTGATGGTGATGGGCTAGGCCTAGTGATGGTGTTGATGTTATGGTGATGTTCTTGGCCTAGTGATGGTGATGGACTAGGCCTAGTGATTGTGTTGATGTGATAGTGAGTAGGTGGCGAAGGAGAATGACTTGTTTCACACAGACCATGCTGCTAAAAATATATGTAAAATTAGAAAGCTAAATTGATTTTCAATTACTTAGATGAAGTTGGTAATGATTTTATCAATATTTATCTAAATATAAAATGCTCAGGGGGCCGGTGTGTGCAAGATTCCTTGCAAAGATTGCAATAATGTTTACTACAGCCAAAGAATAAACATCCCGTAGTAATGAACACAAGAGCCCTCGAATATGGCCAATTTCACCACTATACAAACACGAGGCGGGACCAAAGAGCCGAAGCTCAACCCCCCCCCCCCCCCGCAACCACACCCAGGTGAGTACGTGAGAGAGCCCCCATCAATAGATTATATGGGATGATTCTTGTATAATTTATCCTCAACACTGTGGCTTCAAATGAGATATAATATAATCGACGTGCATAAATTACAATTTAAATTGTAATATTTCTTCGGAACAATGGTTACCAGATTTAGTGAGTGGTTGTTGAGCAAGAGGTTTACGACCCTCTTGCTATAGTGGCTCCTGACTCAACACCACTATAGGCTGCTACTTCACTCATTCTCCTTGACTCTTGAAGATCGGCACCGAAGCAGGCGATGAGTCACAATATCGTGGCTAAATTATGTTGACCAGACCGCACACTAGAAGGTGAAGGGACGACGACGTTTCGACTTGAGAATGGTCCAGGACGGACCGAAACGTCGTCGTCCCTTCACCTTCTAGTGTGTGGTCTGGTCAACATCGGCACTGAAATGCTTGGGACCACCTCTTTGGACCACTGCTTGGGACCGAAATATCTAGTCTTTATTTCTCGTAGGTTTTCCAAATTCGTGGTTATTATTTCATGGATTAGTGCGCCGCCATTTCACCTTGTTCGCATCATTTTCATTTACGAAATTTGTATCCAGTTATATTGTTCAGTTTTGTCTGTGTGGCGTCGATTACTGATCAACAGTAATGCGACTAGTGACCAAGGGCCAGATTCACGAAAGCACTTACGCAAGCACTTACGAACGTGTACATCTTTCCTCAATCTTTGACGGCTCTGGTTACATTTATTAAACAGTTTACAAGCATGAAAGCTTCTCATTCAACTGTTGTTATTGCTATAAACAGCCTCCTGGTGCTTCGGAGCTCATTAACTGTTTAATAATTGGAAACAAAACCGCCAAAGATTGAGAAAAGATGTACAGGTTCGTAAGTGCTTTCGTGAATCTGGCCCATGATTTGCCTCATGTGCCAGGTTAATGACCTGCCGCTCAGGTGTCACTCCCGAGCGGCCGGGCAGGTCACAGGAAGCAGGGTCAAAGGTCAAGAAAGTCTGGGTGTCACGCGAAATATACCTATATATATAAGTATGTATATAACACTATATGTATATATTATTAGCCTAGCATAAGATCTGGACATGACGGAAAATTAGTTTGTTATGGTTTTCTTCGTATTCCTTAGGTTAATACGCAGAATTATTATTCTTAATTTACATATCAAATATTAATGATATCTGGCGATACCAACGAAATAAAAAAATTTCTCCAGTTCTAGATATTTCATTATTATGCGCCAGAGGTAGTGTAGGTAGTCCGGAGCCTGTGGTAGTCCTGGCCACGGCTGGACTACCTGTCACGTCTGGTATGAGGAGAGGTCACGCCTCTAACCACCTTGTTCGCATGTGCAGGCACGCGCACGCCCAGCTGAGCGTGTCTGAACATGTATGAGGGGCCAGGGATTACTTGGATACGTGTGTGTGTAGTTTGGTCTTACCTAAGTGATGGTTATATATGTGTTACAAGCAACTAGAAGAGGATTAGAGTCATCTTTAACTACACTTCTGTGTGTGTGTGTGTGTGTGTGTGTGTGTGTGTGTGTGTGTGTGTGTGTGTGTGTGTGTGTGTGTGTGTGTGTGTGTGTGTGTGTATATTATGCCTCTCTACTTGTCACGTATACGCCCTTTACCGCTTACATGTGTATATCTTTTTCATGTAAGTTATGTGTGACTGATTCGTGTGTATCTGCCAGCTATTCACGTAAACTATATATGACTGATTCGTAAATATATATCTGACGGGCCAGCAGGTGATGAGGGTCATACACACACACACTCACCTGGTCTGGTCCGTCTAGACGGTCACCATAACAACATCGTCACATATCTTTGCCTAATGAGACACTTTTCCTCTCCCACAGGTTGGTAGTGACTCCCGCGGCCAGCTGGTAGTGACCCCCGCGGCCAGCTGGTAGTGACCCCCGCGGCCAGCTGGTAGTGACCCCCCGCGGCCAGTTGGTAGTGACCCCCGCGGCCAGTTGGTAGTGACCCCCGCGGCCAGCTGGTAGTGACCCCCCGCGGCCAGTTGGTAGTGACCCCCGCGGCCAGTTGGTAGTGACCCCCGCGGCCAGCTGGTAGTGACCCCCGCGGCCAGTTGGTAGTGACCCCCGCGGCCAGTTGGTAGTGACCCCCGCGGCCAGTTGGTAGTGACCCCCGCGGCCAGCTGGTAGTGACCCCCGCGGCCAGCTGGTAGTGACCCCCGCGGCCAGCTGGTAGTGACCCCCCGCGGACAGTTGGTCGAGTGTGTGGTGTGCTCTGAGAGGCAGAGTTCCAGTCTTTTTAAGTTTCTGGCTTGGTCCGTGAGTCTGACATTGCTATTTTGCCTTTTTCATCCGTATGTTCTTTACTCTCCTTTCAATCATCTCGTATTTCAATCATTTTTTTAATTGATATTTGTTTTTATATATGACCAGGTATTTTGGTTTTAAAGTATATGCTAATTGGCTTAAGAATAACAAATTAAGTTTATGTATTTATTTCTGATGTCTCAATATATATAAAGAGGTTTCAAACACAGTACTTACAGAGTACTCAGTAAACTAGGACTTAGTTCTAGTTTACTGCATACTTTTAAGTTATTTGTGTATACAACTGTATGTGTTTGTGTGTATGTGTGTAAAATGAAAGACACCAGTATTATTATAATTGCTAATATTCTTAGGTATATGTTTCTTTTCGACGTGAAAGCTTTCTACCAACAAAAGGGAGGAGGAACACAAGAGAGATTAGCATTAACATATTATTACGTTTCGTCAAGCAGGAGACATAAATTTAAAATTTTGCCCCGAGGGACGAGTTTACTGAGCAGCGCCACTCATCCTGTGAGTGGACATACTATCATAGCAGCATCTACAACACTCCCCAATAGGAAGAAAACCCGCTGGGTTGTTCATCCTGTCACTTGTACCCAGACACAGCTGGGACTTGCTGAAACTGTCTCTAGTTAACAGCTTATCAAGATTAACATTTTGTCAACCCCTAAAAACTTAACGTTATCTTGCGGGAACTAAATGGAGGGAATCTTTTTAAGAACAGCATTTATATTAAACGGTCAAATAGTATTTTCCTAACTCAAACAATGTGGGGTTTATTATGCTACACATAGTTCTAGTGTCTCTTAGATGTTTACGTTCTTGCAAGTAGTGGTAAAGGCGGTGTCCGTCACTCAACACAGGGTGCAGCGGGAGACATCTTTAAGAACATACACACAGTACGAGGAACACGGGAACACTAAGATATCACGTAATAGCCCAATCTAGACATTCACCCGTAATATGTAAAGGGAAGAAATAATTAGATTGAGTTCGGCGAGGACTTGAACATTACCTTGAGGTCATGAGACGTTACAGTCACGCAAGGAGCGACCCCACGTCCTTCCTTCCGGTCCTCGCTGGCCTCTGCAGCAGGTTTTCTGCTTTAGTGTTGCGTGTGTGCGTGCGTGTGTGTGTGTGGCAGCGTTGGCCGCCCTGCAAAATGCTAGTGCCGGCGCCAGGCCCCTCCCCTCATGCAGGAGGAGGAGGAGGAAGTGGGCCAAGAGTTATAGCAGGGAGTGTCGCTTACTGCTCCACCGTCCGTCGTTTAGTTGTGTCCGGCCTCTACCCCTCCCGTCCTCCGCTACCATGCTTCCCCTTCCTCGTCCACCGCCCTCTCCCCTCACTCTCATCCACCACCTTCTGTCTCCCTCTCTCACCCACCGCTCACTCTCATCCACTGCCTTCTGTCTCCCTCTCTCACTCACTGCTCACTCTCATCCACTGCCTTCTGTCTCCCTCTCTCCCACCGCCCTCTCCCTCACTCTCATCCATCGCCTTCTGTCTCCCTCTCTCCCCCACCGCTCTCTCCCTCACTCTCATCCATCGCCTTCTGTCTCCCTCTCTCCCACCGCCCTCTCCCTCACTCTCATCCATCGCCTTCTGTCTCCCTCTCTCCCCCACTGCCCTCTCCCTCACTCTCATCCATCGCCTTCTGTCTCCCTCTCTCACCCACTGCCCTCTCCCTCACTCTCACCCACCGCCTTCTCTCTCCCTCTCTCCCTAACCCGACACCCATTTACCTTCCGTTATTTGATAGGTATTGTTTGTGCTTTTTTCTACTCTTCCTCTTTTCGTATTTTACTTCCTGCTTCTTTCTCTCCTTGCTTCTCTCCCTCCCTCCCTCCCTCCCACTTCTTCCCTCATTCCACCCGACCCCTCCTCACTCCACCTGTTACCCGTGGAAGTCTATCTATCCATTCCTCCCTTCCCGCGCCTTTCAGATAATATCTTTCTTCAAGGTCTCATGATATTTAATCTTGTAAGGTTTTGTGGCGTAAATACTATAAGTAGCCGGCACTATCAT
The DNA here is from genome assembly GCF_040958095.1 of Procambarus clarkii. Classification (NCBI taxonomy): domain Eukaryota; kingdom Metazoa; phylum Arthropoda; class Malacostraca; order Decapoda; family Cambaridae; genus Procambarus; species Procambarus clarkii. Next base: position 9,464,212 of record NC_091217.1, on the reverse strand, counting down.
CTTTACCTCTGTAACAAAACATTAATGTTGTTCCTCCTTAATGTGCACCATGGGAATGGCTGAGTTTGAGTCGAAACTGTTCCATTTTAGCAAGCACTGTTGGCTCCGTTTGGTGTGTGTGTGTGTGTGTGTGTGTGTGTGTGTGTGTGTGTGTGTGTGTGTGTGTGTGTGCGTGCGTGCGTGCGTGCGTGCGTGCGTGCGCGCGCTCCTGACGCGACCTGTTTGTTTGGTCTGTGTTGCCTGAACTGAAAACTAATCTTACTTCAACAAACTCGCTTCGTTTACGGCAGCAGTGTATAGTAGCTACCTTTACTGTAGGTGATGGCGTCAGTGTAGGTGATGGCGTCAGTGTAGGTGTTGACGTCAGTGTAGGTGTTGCGGTATACAGGCATTGTTCAATACCTGTTGGACATAGAGTCAAAGTCTGACATTAATTCGTCAGACATAGCTTTCAGTGGGCTCTAGGTGGTGGGTAGAGAATGCTGTGGATATGGGAGGTGATGTCAGGTGTGTGAGGGGAGATGGGTTGCCATGTCAGGTGTGTGAGGGGAGATGGGTTGCCATGTCAGGTGTGTGAGGGGAGATGGGTTGCCATGTCAGGTGTGTGAGGGGAGATGGGTTGCCATGTCAGGTGTGTGAGGGGAGATGGGTTGCCATGTCAGGTGTGTGAGGGGAGATGGGTTGCCATGTCAGGTGTGTGAGGGGAGATGGGTTGCCATGTCAGGTGTGTGAGGGGAGATGGGTTGCCATGTCTAGTGTTTGACGGCAGCAAGACACCAAGTGCTGAGGGCCGTACAACACTTATAGACTGTACATTATACCGAAATGTACATTGTACCTTTGCCGGAACAACTGTGGACATCTTCAAGATAAAACTAGATAGTTTTCTTCAAGAAGTGCCGGACGAACCGGGCTGTGGTGGGTATATGGGCCTGAGGGCCGCTCCAAGCATCAGCCTGGTGGACCAAGCTCTCACAAGTCAAGCCTGGCCCCATCCAGCAGGTATAGACTCAACAGTCTATAATGGAGTACTTGTCACTCATTACGTATTCCTGTTCACAGTCCTGTATAAAGTTAGACAGTTCAAGACAGGACCACACATGTAGAGAGAAGCAAAGTTAATATCCTTGAGCCAATACCGTCCATGCAGACGCCGACCCAGAAGAGACGGGTTGTTGTTTATGATTTAGCTACTGGGAACTAAAAGTTCCAAGTAGCAGGGCTATGGTGAGCCCGGAGTGGACTTACCTGGCACAGGAGCGGGGCTGAAACTGAAGAGACGAGGCTTGGCGGTATTCTTCATGGTTCACAAAATACATTCTCGACCATTTAGCTTCTCTACAAATCTCTCTAACTCTACAAGCTCTACAAGCTCTACAAGCTTCTCTCCCTCCCTCAAGAACACACTACCACACAAGAGGTCCAATATGTGACACCCAGACACATGTGGTCCTCGCACCAACACACACACCCGTTGCTCCAACCGTTGCACACCCGTTGCACCCGTTATCATGCTCCAACCTCCCGGAATACCTCAAATTATCCAACCCATTTTGGCAACATTCTGGTGACCTAACATACTGACACGTCAACAAATCAAAACTTTTTATAAATAAATGTCAAGCCTAATAACACACAATAATATTCAGTAAAAGTATAGACGGCGCTTTGCTACACATAACTACTCAAAAGGGGCAATTCGAACAAATTTCAAAGTAAATTTTAATGAATGGCACGTGAAATAAAAATATTAATAATAATAATAATAATAATAATAATAATAATAATAATAATAATAATAATAATAATGTCTTTTGTGAATGCAATGTGAAATGAAAGGGATGTTTGTGAAGTCATTTGGAGTCACGTGACGAGCGGTGACGTCACAACTTGTTTTAACAATGGAGTTTGAATCTGTGATTGGCTATGGCAGTTTACGAGCAACCAATCACAGCGCCCCCGGATGGCAGCGCTGTGACGTCTTTCTCACGATTTAGCACCGCACGACATAATCCGTTGCACCTGCAAGCATGCACTGGCTCCATGTGGGTATAATTGCAACTTTAAAAGATCAGAAATATTACCAAGAGAGTCTGTGGAACGTAAAACAGATTGTGTGAGTTTCGTCACAACTGCATTCAATTTGTCAGACTTACGAAGCCTGAGGTATATAAACACCAGTGGGGGGTGTACCTGGGTGGGTTTCAGTGGGAGGTGTACCTGGGTGAGTTTCAGTGGGAGGTGTACCTGGGTGGGTTTCAGTGGGAGGTGTACCTGGGTGGGTTTCAGTGGGAGGTGTACCTGGGTGGGTTTCAGTGGGAGGTGTACCTGGGTGGGTTTCAGTGGGAGGTGTACCTGGGTGGGTTTCAGTGGGCGGTGTACCTGGGTGGGTTTCAGTGGGAGGTGTACCTGGGTGGGTTTCAGTGGGAGGTGTACCTGGGTGGGTTTCAGTGGGAGGTGTACCTGGGTGGGTTCCAGTGGGAGGTGTACCTGGGTGGGTTTCAGTGGGCGGTGTACCTGGGTGGGTTCCAGTGGGAGGTGTACCTGGGTGGGTTTCAGTGGGCGGTGTACCTGGGTGGGTTTCAGTGGGCGGTGTACCTGGGTGGGTTTCAGTGGGCGGTGTACCTGGGTGGGTTTCAGTGGGCGGTGTACCTGGGTGGGTTTCAGTGGGCGGTGTACCTGGGTGGGTTCCAGTGGGAGGTGTACCTGGGTGGGTTTCAGTGGGAGGTGTACCTGGGTGGGTTTCAGTGGGCGGTGTACCTGGGTGGGTTTCAGTGGGAGGTGTACCTGGGTGGGTTTCAGTGGGCGGTGTACCTGGGTGGGTTTCAGTGGGAGGTGTACCTGGGTGGGTTTCAGTGGGCGGTGTACCTGGGTGGGTTTCAGTGGGCGGTGTACCTGGGTGGGTTTCAGTTGGAGGTGTACCTTGGTGGGTTTGAGTGGGAGGTGTACCTGGGTGGGTTTCAGTGGGCGGTGTACCTTGGTGGGTTTGAGTGGGAGGTGTACCTGGGTGGGTTTCAGTGGGCGGTGTACCTGGGTGGGTTTCAGTGGGCGGTGTACCTGGGTGGGTTTCAGTTGGAGGTGTACCTTGGTGGGTTTGAGTGGGAGGTGTACCTGGGTGGGTTTCAGTGGGCGGTGTACCTGGGTGGGTTTCAGTGGGCGGTGTACCTTGGTGGGTTTGAGTGGGAGGTGTACCTGGGTGGGTTTCAGTGGGCGGTGTACCTGGGTGGGTTTCAGTGGGCGGTGTACCTGGGTGGGTTTCAGTTGGAGGTGTACCTTGGTGGGTTTGAGTGGGAGGTGTACCTGGGTGGGTTTCAGTGGGCGGTGTACCTGGGTGGGTTTCAGTGGGCGGTGTACCTGGGTGGGTTTCAGTTGGAGGTGTACCTTGGTGGGTTTGAGTGGGAGGTGTACCTGGGTGGGTTTCAGTGGGCGGTGTACCTGGGTGGGTTTCAGTGGGAGGTGTACCTGGGTGGGTTCCAGTGGGCAACAACCCGCCACCATCCCCGCGCCCACCTTAGATCCATCATCAAGCAGAAGCTTCCCCGGATATTCTTAGCAATTACATGGTTGGCCCGACTGCCATCATTACTGTCTGACCGCCGCGCATGCGCCTGAGCCAGAGAGGTGGGGGGGGGGGGGGAACGCACACCATTCATGGCTCCTGGAGCAAGTGTGATGAAATCCACCGAGTACCATACCTGTGAGGCGGAGCTCAAGAGCTAGAGCTCATTCCCAGGTGACATAACTAAGCACACTGAGGGAAACTGGGGGAGGGTAGGAGCGGGAGGAAATTGTTTGCAATGAATAACAATAACAAGAAAGAAGAATTTAAGCCAGGGACAGCTGAATTAGGGACACAGCACACATGAACGAAGGAATAGGGCAGACATGATAATGACATACATGATACTAAGGGGATTAACAAAATAGATACAGAGACACAGTTCCACGTAAGGAACAATAGAACGAGAGGACATATTTGGAAAGTGGAAACACAGATGAGTCACAGAGATGTCAGAAAGAACTTTTTCAGTCGGAGTCGTAAATAAGTGAAACGGTCTGGATGAGGAAGTTGTCGAAACGAATGCGATAGACAACTTTAAATGTAAATATGATATGAAAAACAAGTGAAAAAGAATCACTGCCATGAACTAAAGATGGCCCAAAGGCGGGGCTTAGGAGCAGGCGCTCGACCATGCACGCACAAGTAGGTGAGCGCACACACACACACATAAGACTGTGTGTGTGTAAGATTGTCAAGCATAAGACTAAAATGGAAAAGGTTCAAAGGTTTGCCACCAGACTAGTACCCGAGCTGAGAGGTATGAGCTACGAGGAGAGACTACGGGAATTAAACCTCACTTCGTTGGAAGACAGAAGAGTTAGGGGGGGACATGATCACCACATTCAAGATCCTCAAGGGAATTGACAGGGTTGATAAAGACAGGCTGTTTAACACAAGGGGCACACGCACTAGGGGACACAGGTGGAAACTGAGTGGCCAAATGAGCCACAGAGATATCAGAAAGAACTTTTTTAGTGTCAGAGTGGTTGACAAATGGAATGCATTAGGAAGTAATGTGGTGGAGGCTGACTCCATACACAGTTTCAAGTGTAGATATGATAGAGCCCAATAGGCTCAGGAACCTGTACACCTGTTGATTGACAGTTGAGAGGCGGGACCAAAGAGCCAGAGCTCAACCCCCGCAAGCACAACTAGGTGAGTACAACTAGGTGAGTACACACACACACACACACACACACACACACACACACACACACACACACACACACACACACACACACACACACACACACACACACACACACAGGAATTTTCAACATGAATAATAACAGGATAATTTACCGGAAGTGTTTTGATGTGGCGGGTGAGTGGTGGGAACTGTGAAGACTATTGTGGGTGACGGTGGTGGTCAGACACTGGTGGAGGGAGGGGGACCACTTTGGTCACGTCACTGAGCCTGGTGGAGGGAGGGGGACCACTTTGGTCACGTCACTGAGCCTGGTGGAGGGAGGGGGACCACTTTGGTCACGTCACTGAGCCTGGTGGAGGGAGGGGGACCACTTTGGTCACGTCCCTGGTTCCTGGTTGATCGTCACGGAGCCTCATTACATGTAGGTCATTGATGGTAACCTACCGTAGGGTGCTAGCATTGTAAGTCATTGTATCACACTACCACAGTAAGTCACTGAATGATGAGCTTCTGGCCAACAGGTTAGCAAAGATTTTTACTAATACAACGAAGTCCTTAATTTTACTTTATAACAAACGCCATGGGGTGTGGGTTGGGCAGACCATAAGGCACATGGATTCAATATATATATTTCAGCTTCATAACGTTGTATTTGTTCAACAAATAATAATACATTCCAATTAATGTTATGGCCAGTTTCTAATATCGTATTTAAGCTTGTATGATATGTTTGAGGCGTTGTTATAACATTGTATGAAACACAATGGGAGAAGGGATCTAACATTGGGAAATACATGTATGATGTATTACTCGTCTTTATTGTTTTAATTGTTCAATATTTGCGTTCTCTATATGTATTCTATACATATATTCTATATATGTATAGAATGCATATATATTCTATATATAACTGAAAACTCACACCCCAGAAGTGACTGGAATCCATACTCCCAGGAGCAAAATGCAACTGTTGTGTACAGGACACCTTAATCCACTCGAGCATCACGACCGGTCAAAAGCTGGTGGTAGTCGATGGTCGTGATGGTCGAATGGATTAAGGTGTCCTGTACACACCAGTTGCATTGCGATCCTGGCAGTATGGGTTCGAGTCACTTTCTAGGGGTGTGAGCTTTCAGTTGCATATAGTCCTGGGGACCATTCTGGCTTGTTCGCATATTCTACATATGTATACCAGATACCCATCCTGAGGGAAAAGATGACAGGATCGAGAACAGGTCTCGCCGAACACAAGAGTGGTTTTAACAAAGACAAGAGTGACTCTTAACATGGGCAAGATTGACTCTTAACTAACGAGTGCAAGGCTTTTGTCTGTTAGTGTTAGTTCATGTTCTTCTTACAAGCTAAGGGTGACGATAGGCATCAATTCCTTCAAGTTGCTTGTGCTAATATCAGGATGGTTAAGTTGTGCTAATACCGGGATGGTATGGTTAGGTTGAGCTAATACCAGGAAGGTTAGGTTAGGTTGTGTTAATACCAAGAAGGTTAGGTTAGGCTGAGATAATACCAGGAAGATTAGGTTAGGTTGAGCTAATACCACGAAGGTTAGGTTAGGTTGAGCTAATACCAGGAAGGTTAGGTTAGGTTGTGTTAATACCAAGAAGGTTAGGTTAGGCTGAGATAATACCAGGAAGATTAGGTTAGGTTGAGATAATACCAAGAAGGTTAGGTTAGGTTGAGCTAATACCAGGAAGGTTAGGTTAGGCTGAGATAATACCAGGAAGATTAGGTTAGGTTGAGATAATACCAAGGAGGTTAGGTTAGGTTGAGCTAATACCAGGAAGGTACGAAGCACATAAATTTAACCTACAAGAACAATTAACTCCAACACATGAGCGGCAAAGTGACGACGTTTCGGTCTGTCGTGTTGATGACGTAACACGATATAATAAGGATCCACGACGGGCCGAAACGACGCCCCTTCTACGTCACTTGTTGGCTGAGTTATCGGGTTTCATCCACATTATAGTGACATTGTATTTGCAAGAATATTCGTGCAGCTTAGACAACAATGAAGTCATTATTCAGAATATAGTTTAAGGCACCTCGGGAGGTAATAAATCATAAATGACAACATTCATCTTGTATGTTTATGATGATTACTGAGATGGCCATAAAAGTGCTTTCATAAATTTGGAAGATAAGGCAAGAGTATATATATTTAGAAATGACTACTGGTGGTCCTTCATGCCTCGGGGGAAGGGGGAGGTGAGAGAAGACCAGGGGGGGAGGGGTAGATTAATGAGGGAAGGGAGGGAAGGGGGAAATGCCAAAAAAGGGTAAAGGAAAGGGGGAAGAGAGATAAGGATATTGAATTGCTGAGAATCAGAGTAGAAAGAAGTCATTCATCCCCTTGCCACCCCTCTCTCTCTTCCGTCCCTCCTTCTCCATTCCCACAGCCCCGCCCCCTCCCTCCGTAACTGTATCCCCTAGTTTCCTCGCCAGGGGCGAAGTGTAGCGCTACACCCCCTGGTGGGAGGGATGGCGGGTGACCGCAGATACGACAGTGGTGTTCACACTCCCGCCACACGGGAGACATCTCCCGTCACGCAGGGTGCAGTCGCGCCTCCACAGATCTCCAGTATCAGCTCTTGATACTGGTAATGGCTCAAAAGGGCCACCACTTACGGGCTATTTATGCCCGTGCCACCTTTTGGGTGGCTTAATCTTTATCAATCAATCACTCCCGCCAGACATCCGCGGTACATGTGCTCGACAATACCCGCCCCTGCAACTGGGCCGCAAATATTCTAGCTTCGTGGTGTCTTAACAAATGCGGTTTGTCCTCTATTTCTCTCTTTCCCCTCCTCCCTCCTTGGCTTGCACTTCCTTAGCACAAACAGGCAGGCATACATACACACACAAATATACACACCCTGGCACATATATACACACCTTGGCACATATACACACCCTGGCACATATATACACACACAAATATACAAACCTTGCACACACACATACAAAGGCCTCGCGGCTGAGTACACAGCGCTTTGGGGGTTGTAGTCCTAAGAGCCCGGGTTCGATTCCCGACAGAGGCAGAAACAACTGGGCAGAGTTTCTTTCACCCTGGTGCACCTATTCACCTAGCAGTAAATAGGTACCTGGGAGTTAGATAGCTGCTACGGGTTACTTCCTGAGGATTATGTGTGTGTGTGTTAAGAGAGAAATATATGTAGTAGACTTAATAGAAGAATAATAGATTGGTTAGAAAGGCGGGGTCCAAGAGCTAATAGCTCGATTCTGCAGGCACAAATAGTAAATACACACACACACACACACACACACACACACACACACACACACACACACACACACACACACACACACACACACACACACACACACACACACACACACACACACAGAAGACATGATCCAGCCGTACACAATATTCAGGGGTATTGATCACATAAATAATGAAACGTTAGACAAATAACGTAACAAGAGGACATGTAAGGGAAGCTGGGCACACGAATGACCCACTTGAATGTGAGGGGGGAAAAACTTATTCAATATATCGGCAGTTAAATGTCATATGAAGTGGAATCGAAGAGCTTAAGCTGATCTCACACAAGCACATGTAATCCACTCGCGTACACTCGAAACAAGTATGTGAGGTCGTTGAGAAACTAATCAGGAGTAGGTTAGTGGAAGACCTGGAAGGTTTTCTACTAACTAGGAAGGAAGAAGTAGAAGACTTTGTGACCACTGTGTAGTGGTTCTAGAGATCACGGCCCTCGTGGGGACGTGAATTGACACATTCCGTAGAAAATATGGGTTCAGGAAGGGTAAGTCTGGTCTGATGAACCAGCTACAGTTTTATGACGCAGCTGCTGGGGGAAGGATGGCTTGACTATACCTTCCTGTACTGCCAGAAAGCCTCCAATACCATGCCTGGGTTTCACTATTACTTAATTAAGAAGGAAATGTAACAGGAAGCGTGTTGAACTTGGTGGGAGACACTAATAAACATAAAGAAGGAATATAATATCTACATCTTTTGATATAGTTACCCCGGCCTCCTGACAGAGTTACCCCGACCTCCTGACAGTCACCCCGGCCTCCTGACAGAGTTACCCCGGCCTCCTGACAGTCACCCCGGCCTCCTGACAGTCACCCCGGCCTCCTGACAGTCACCCCGGCCTCCTGACAGAGTTACCCCATGGCCAGGAACGACATAAGAGGCTTCGTAAAGGGGACAATTCACCTGTCAGTGAAAGCAGGGTAACATGGGGTGGTGCTATGGTAACACTTAAAAAAGATGCTACACTCACGGCGCTACACTCACGGTGCTACACTCACGGCGCCACACTCACGGCGCTACACTCACGGCGCCACACTCACGGCGCTACACTCACGGCGCTACACTCACGGCGCTACACTCACGGCGCCACACTCACGGCGCTACACTCACGGCGCTACACTCACGGCGCCACACTCACGGCGCTACACTCACGGCGCTACACTCACGGCGCTACACTCACGGCGCAACACTCACGGCGCTACACTCACGGCGCTACACTCAAACTTTATAATGAGGACGCTACACACTACTACACTGGGGCCGCTACACTGGGGACGACACACAAGCCTCCAGAGCCAACACCAGTCCTTAGGAATGACAGACACATTGACTTCAAAGATATTCATGTTGCCATACGACACAGTTTTCTTATTTTGGTGCTACATTCATCAGGTTGTGTTACCTGGAGGCGACAGGAGGCGCTAAAAGGCTGTGTAAATAACACAGAGAATTCTTCCTTGGCAGAGTGACACAGAGACGAGAACTTCCATTCGTGACGCGGGCGGTGTAGAGGAAGTGCCTCGAATAGTGGAAGGGGGTAGTGGAAGGGAGGGAAGTAGAGAGGGGGGAAGAAGGAGAGAGAGAGACCGAGGGGAAAGAGGAATAGGTTGTGAGGGTTGCATACCGCTCACTCCAGTATTTTCCATAGGTTATCTTCAGGTTATCTTGAGATGATTTCGGGGCTTTAGTGTCCCCGCGGCCCGGTTCTCGACCAGGCCTCCTCCCCAGGAAGCAGCCCGTGACAGCTGACTAACACCTAGGTACCTATTTCACTGCTAGGTAACAGCTCCATGTGTATATAATTTGATAACTCTCTCGTCTTCTTTCTAGTGAGTACATTTGGAGAGCTTTGAGATGGTCCCAATAATTTAGGTGTTTTATCGTGTCTATGCATGCCGTATATGTTCTCTGTATTCCCTCTATTTCAGCAATCTCTCCTACTCTGAAGGGGGAAGTGAGCACTGAGCAGTACTGAAGACGGGACAGCACAAGTGATTTAAACAGTACAACCATTGTGATGGGATTCCTGGATTTGAAGGTTCTCGTAATCCATCTTATCATTTTGCTCGCTGGCGCAATATTTGCTTTGTTTTGCTTCCTAAGCATTAGGTCGTCAGATATCATTATTCCCAGATCCTTTACATACTACTTTCCTACTATGGGCAGAGCTAATTGTGTTTTGTACCCTGTATTTTGTTTAAGGTCATAATTTTTACCGTTCTTGAGTATCTGGAATTTATCATATGCAATTACACATATATTACACATATGCTGGGTACATTACACTCATTTATATATGCCCTTATAAGTGACAGCGAGTGCTAAAAATCAGTCACTTAATGATAGGGGACATTTCACTCAAGGATGGCACTAAGTCAACAGTCTCAGCACACGTAGTGCAAATTTATACACGAAATTGCAGCAGGCAGGAAGTTCTGAACTTATATTAAGTATCCTGGACTAGGGAGAGGATTTCCTTGGCCATCAGAGTGACGTGATCGAGTAAAACAGTGAGCGAGAGTACAGGTAAGAGGAAAGACAGGTGTGGGGGGCCACAGGGTCGGGGGCTGGGTACAGGTAAGAGGGAAGACAGGTGTGGGGGGCCACAGGGTCGGGGGCTGAGTACAGGTAAGAGGGAAGACAGGTGTGGGGGGCCACAGGGTCGGGGGCTGGGTACAGGTAAGAGGGAAGACAGGTGTGGGACAACTGGGTTGGGGGCTGGGTAAAGGTGTGGATGCTGGCGTCTGCCCCTGGTCCTCTCTCCTCCCTCGCTCACCACAACTCTGCTGGAAACTGAAAGTATCGCGTGAAAAAAGTGGAGGAGTGAGACGGTGAATCACTTGTAGCGTTGCTTACAATCATGTTGATCAGGGGGAAGAGGAAGACTGTAGTTCGCTGCACGTGTTTACCTTGCTTAATGACACCTGTGACGGGGTAATGACCCGAAACCCAGACCCGCCCCTCCTCACTCCTGCATTTTACCCAGTGATGTAATGACCTCCCTGTATCCCCGCCGCTCCCCACCCTACCTACCCTGACCCTAGTGGCTTCTCACCCCCCACCCCACCCCACACCCCTACCTAGCCCCCCTCCCACGGCTTCCGGTGGGCGGGCGATCGCTCGCGCGCCCGCACTAATAATGGGGTCATGAAATGCATTTCCCCCCTCCGACTCCCGCCGTCTGCTGGCAGTTAGTGGGTCCGTCATGCAGGGGGGGAGGGCGCCCCCAACACTTCCTTGTCGCCCCCCTCCTCCTCCTTCCCCCCTACCCTCCCCCCCTTGTGTAAGTCAAGGTACGTTTCATTCCACAATCGCTTGCTGCTTCTCCCTCTGACACTATATACAAAATAAATATTGACCCACATACTTGGGGATAATTTACATTTGTTGCTGTGTGTGTGTGTGTGTGTGTGTGTGTGTGTGTGTGTGTGTGTGTGTGTGTGTGTGTGTGTGTGTGTGTGTGTGTGTGTGTGTGTATTCACCTAGTTGTGCTTGCGGGGGGTTGAGCTCTGCTCTTTCGGCCCGCTTCTCAACTGTCAATCAATCAACTGTTACTAACTATTCCCCCCCCCCCCACACACACACACCCAGGACGCAGCTTCGTAACAGCTGTCTAACTCCCAGGTACCTATTTACTGCTAGGTACCAGGGGCATCAGGGTGAAAAGAAACTTTGTCCATATGTTTCTGCCTGGTCCGGGAATCGAACCCGGGCCACAGAATTACAAGTACTGCGCGCTGTCTGCTCAGCTACCAGACCCTACGGGATCTGGTAGTTGCCACCTGTGTGTAGTTGATTGATTGACAGTTGAGAGGCTGGACCAAAGAGCCAAAGCTCAACCCCCGCAAGCACAATTAGGCGAGTACACACACACACACACACACACACACACACACACACACACACACACACACACACACACACACACACACACACACACACACACACACACACACAGGGTGTAGCCCGCAGAAGCTGTCTAATTCCCAGACACCTATTTACTGCTTGTTAAACAGGAGAATCAGGTGAAAGAAAGTCTACCCCTTTGTTTCTGTCTTGCCTGGGAATCAGACCCGGAACCAAAGACAGCGACTGTCTCTGTCTGTCTTTTCTGGACACCTGTCATATTGTGGTCTATATCAGTCAGAGGTCAAGGTTGTTGTGTTCCGCTTGTTAGGTCCCAGTAGTTGAAGCAGTTCACCTTTGATCACCGTACGACAAAAATCCGCAGGTTTACCCCTGAAACTGGAAACCTCTCCAGGAGGCCTGGTCGACGACCGGGCCGCGGGGACGCTAAGCCCCGGAAGCACCACCTCAAGCACCTCAAGGTAACCTCAAATATAAAGAGAGAGAGAGAGATTAGGAAAGCTTTTACGGGCTATTCATGCCCGTGCCACTTCTTGAGTGGCTTAATCTTGATCAATCAATCATTAGGAAAGCTTAATTCACTAGAGAGGCAAAAGATTAAAGCGTGACACGATTGTAGTTTACAAATGGATGAAAGACCTTGAACCCATGTATACAAATTGGATAAGTTTAGACTAAAAAAAGACCTGGGTAAATACTGGTTTGGAAATAGGGTTGTTGATTTATGTAACAAATTACCGGGTAACATAATAGACGTGGGACCACTGGATTGTTTCAAGCGAAGGTTAGACATATACATGAAGAAATTGGGCTGGGTATAAATGGGTGCTGCCTCGTATGGGCTAACTGGCTTCCTGCTGTTTCTGTGTGTATTGACATCTAACTAAATTTCAGCATGACGCAGCATAGGTCTCAGAGAAACGAAGAACCTGCCTTCAGATTTGGCCTTAGGAAAATACAGCCTAATCACCGTGTGGCAGTTTGGTTTACCGTGTGGCAGTTTGGTCGTTAGCGTTAGTTAATTCAAACTTATTAAGGCCAGTGGCATTAATCCTGCCAGACACAACTGTGAGGGAGGTTGTTCCCATGTCCTCCCCTCTCCTTCACACCCCCCCCCCCTACCCTCTGAGGCAGTCTCCCCTCCCTCTTCCCACTCCCTCCCCCTACCCTCTGAGGCAGTCTTCCCTCCCCCTTCCCACTGACGTCACAGACAAGGCAAAGCAAACATGACATCACCACTTTGTCGTCCACAGCTGATTTCTGGCAATGGGTTACATGAGCACCTCCGTTGTCTTCCACACCTCTCTTGTCTTGCCACTCTCCTCAACCCCTCCCTTGAAGACTGGCGGAGGAAGACTCCATACACAGCTTCAAATGTTGCTATGACAGGAGCCTAATAGGCTCCGCAACCTGTCTGTACGCTAGTCGATTAAGAGAGGCGGGACCCAAGAGCCGTGGCTCATCCCCCACAAATTCTGTGTACTGTGTACATTACCTCAGTACAAAGAAAACAGTGACGCAAGTTCTATCTTGGTGTTTAATACTTGACGTTTTTATTCGTGAAATCGTGAAGACTGCATTGTTCGTGTGAGGCGCTTCGTGCGGGCACCACTACTTTAAGACCATAATATTTGAAGTCAATATACGAGTTATTTTAAGACCACAAACGAGCCATTTTATGACCTCAAATTAGTCATTTTAAGGCCACAAATTAGTAATTTTAAGACCACAAATTAGTCATTTAAGACCTCAAGCTAGTCATTTAAGACCATAAACGAGTCATTTTAAGACCATAGTGTATATTGTATGGAGAAACTCGTAGCGTGAGTCTCGTAGAATTATAAGTCTCGTCACGCTACGCTACGAGTAGCGTAGCGTGTGTGCTGGCATCTTATTGCAGCGCGTTTTCGTTCCGATCAGTCTTACGAATGTCGTTCTTAAGAGTATAAAACATTAATAATTTCCAGAGCTTAATTGCATCACCAACCGAGTGTGTTATGATGAAAGATGTCCCTATCCCTGCGGCGGTTCAAGTGGGCGGATTAGTCACCGAGGCGTTCTTGCCTTCACGAACGGAGCGGTGACGTCACAGCCGCCGGTGTCAACAAAAAACTCCCGCCACTTGACAGATCGCTTACAGGACCATTATCACCCTCTAGGGAGGTTAATCTGGTTTTACGACCTGCAGTTTCACCGATACAAACATTTTGTCGCTGATAAATGGAGACCTGAGCCGTTTGAAGTTTTAGAATGAGTCACAAGAATGGATGCTAATCTGATCTGGCTAATCTGATTTTTAATTAGTTCTTAGTTAATTTTAACCCCGTTCAAGAAGCTAGGTGTCTGGTTGTTACAAATTCACTAACCATTGGATGGCATATGCATTTGTTATCATTTCTGTTATCATTTATCATTTGTTATCTATCATTTCCTCCATATATATATGGAGGTCCGGCTGCAGTTTAAACAGTATATTTGATATCATTCCCGTCTTTGGTCGGTGGCGGAGCGCTGCAATTTACAATATTCTTTTAAACTGTTGTATTCTTATTCTGAATTTGTGTCTCGGTGAGTGAGTGAGAGGATGTATGAGGACCTCACTGGGTCATTTTCTAGTGTGGTCATCACCCTACAACACTGGCACTTTAATACCCCGTAATCCCAAGAACATATTTTGTTCCGCAGATCTCTCAATTTATTTTATTTGTCTATTTCTTGTATGGTAACCATTGTTATTAAGAGTTAAACAACCCTTGTGAAACAGAGCTTTGGCTACACCAGCTAATGATCCAGTCTGATTTTGTAGGTGGTTCCCCAACTGCAAGAATTTATTACAAATAGGATTAAAGTTTCATTCCGTTATGTTGGTAGGTTCAGTCGTGGGTGAGCCTGGGTAGTGGTGAGGACTTGTAGCCTGATGCAGAGGAATCAGATCCTTGAACAAATCCACAAGAGCCGTGACGAGGGTTCGAACCTACGTCCGAGAGCATCCCAGACGCTGCCTTGATCGCCCTTGTGGATTTGTTCATTTGATACATCACGCTATTGTGAATTCTGTGTGTAAATCAGATCCTTCTCTTGTACAGGTCAATGTTATCTGGAAGTGCTTTAGGCTACTGATCACAGAGCTCATCCGCGAGTAATATTTATTATGAACGGTGGAAGTGAACAAGGGGATGAATCATACAAGTAAACAGAAAATGAAATTTGTAATTTTTATTATTTTAGACACTTCTTAACAGTTAACTGAATGATGTTGATTGAATGTTTAAATATATGGATAGATATGAGAACAAAAATATTGGGGTGTAAATAAATTTCAGTGTTGGATTTAATGCGTATCAACCACCATAATAGTTTTCTAACAAACCAGAACTTATAATATAAGGCTGAACGCAGCCTAGTTTAAGACTAACGTGAATTATCAGTTCATTTTCGTAGGCTTACCGTATACCACGCCCTGATGCTGACCGTTGTTGTCCTCCACTAGTGAACTCCTGCCACCCATTATTATTATTAACATCTTTATTGACAAAATTAATTACAATTTTGCCTAATCTGAGGATTTTGATTAAGTCTTATTAAAGTGAGGATAATGCTGGTATTCACTGTCACGCAGGACACAGGGTCATACATAAGACAATAGGTCTAAACCTAATGATAAACTGTAGGCGGACGTACATATATATCACGGTTACAATCAATGTTTTAATGTATGGATATGTGAAAACAACTTTTTATTGTGCCCAGAGATCTCTCACCCCACCGTAACTCTGTTTCACATCAGAGAGGTACTCTCCCATCCACTGAGCACCCTCTCTGTTACTCATGCTTGATTCTGACGTTTGTTTAGACGTATTACGTGTGGAACTCTCTTAAAAGGCCTTATGATAATCCAGGAAGACAATCTGCCCAATATTAATTTTCCTCCAGTAAGAAAACTCCAGCAGATTACGTCAACTGGACTTGTCTATCTTAAGTAATGTTGGTGTTTGGAGATAAGAGTGTAGATGATGTAGTCTTCTAGAGTGTAAATGATTGACTACTTCCCTCCTGATCGTCGTCTCTGGCACTGTACAAGGTCTGCTTGTTAGCGACACTGGTGTGTAGGTTAAGGGCTCTTGTCTCTCCACTTTCTTAAATATAGGTTCAACGTTGGCTGTCTTCCATTCCTGCGGGGTTCCCCCTTCGTCTGTTGAGGTGTTGTAAAGCGTTGCCAGTTGTCTGCTCGGCTCAAATCAGCTTGTTTAGCTGGGTTTACTGAGATAGAGCTCTATCTCTTGGACCCCGCATCTTGGCTATCGGGTAAGTAGTGTGTTGTTTATCCTTTGCGATGTTTTAGTATTTTAGTTATGATGTTCTACACGCTCTTGAAACTGTGTGTGTGTGTGTGTGTGTGTGTGTGTGTGTGTGTGTGTGTGTGTGTGTGTGTGTGTGTGTGTGTGTGTGTGTGTGTGCGTGTCGCGTGCACGCGCCTGCAGTTAACCGTGTTACGGCGTGCACCTTAGACTAGCCGAAGTGGTCAACAAATGGATTACACTGAAATAAAAATTAATCGAATTCATGTCCATTCACAACTCGAAGAGTGAATATTCCCCTGAACTTGAACGTCAAGAAATATAAGACGCACCGAGTACAACTGAAGCAAGACGTATAGAAGACAATCAGAGCCATAGACATGTAATCAAAGACGGATAAGATTGAGGGACACCTGTCACGCTCCTGATGCACGCACAGAGCTCCAGGAGACACATTGTCCACTGCACTGTCACCCACCGTCAGTGACAGGAACATCTTGACAGCCTGCACTCATTGCACCCGTGAATGAAAGGAAAACCTTGTCAGCTCTCTTTGAGTTGCCATCAGTAAATGTGTTTGCACTGTCAGGAAGAACAGTGGAAGGATGCTCATGACTCGGCACTGTCAGTGGAAGAAAGCTGTTATCTTACATCACAGTCAGCAGCCGTGACTTTAGATGCTGGTGCAAACTTAGGCTGAGAGTTCAAAGAGAAGTTGCCTCAGTAGAACAAAGTTTACCTTTGTTGCCTCAGGGTAGGGGGGTAGGGGGAGGGGAAGGTGCTGCTGCTGCTCTCTCAAGCATATGACGTGCCCCCCTCCCTCCCTCTCCCCCTCCTCTCTCTCTCTCTCTCTCTCTCTCTCTCCTACACCTCCTGGAGGGTGGGGGGGTGGGGGGGGGGTCGACCTGTTGGCCTTGTTGAGGCGAGGAAAGCATAAGAATGCACCCGTTTGCACTTTAGTTTTGTGATGCATCACCTGCGTGACTTGACACTCGTCGGGTGGCACTGGGAAGATTCTTCAGAGGGCGCGACGGTGCTGCCGACCTAGTGCCTGGCGGGCTCCCAGCGAACTAAACGTTCATACATCAACTACTTTGTTGTATTAATACCGTACTAAAACTGTTTTCAATTTAAACTGATGGCTGGCTCTGGTGGCAGACTGTGGTTGTTGTGGTGGCAGACTGTGGCTGTGGCGGTGACTGTGTAGCGGCGGACTGTGGCTGTGGCGACGAACTGTGGCTGTAGCCTCACGGTGTGGGGGGGGGCTCTCTGGTGGCAGACTGTGGTTGTTGTGGTGGCAGACTGTGGCTGTGGCGGTGACTGTGTAGCGGCGGACTGTGGCTGTGGCGACGAACTGTGGCTGTAGCCTCACGGTGTGGGGGGGGGGGCTCGCCGGCTCGCCGCTGTGGCAGTGTCTGAATGGAAAAGTTGATTGGATCATTTGTCACACAGACGGGGAGGATAAAAACGTGTCGTTATTTGTGTTGTTGACGTCGTTGGCTGGTGGTGTTGGTGAGCGGCGAGACCCCGACCCCCGGCACGCTGCGGGCGACGGACGGGCAGACGTCGCCCTCACACACTCAAACGAGGCCGTAAACACGATGCTTTGAGGTTGTTAGTGTGGGGGTGAGGGGGAGACGCCTGATGAGTCAGCGGGATGAGTAGGGAGACGTGATGACGGGGGAAAGCTTGATGAGCGAGAGACGCACGATGAGGGAAGCGTAGTGAGGTGACTTTGACTCACAAGATGAGTGGCGCTGCCCAATAAACTCGCCCCTCGGGGCAAAATTTTAAAAATGTTTAAAATTGAAGGGAAATGCTAGCCTGTTCCTCCTTCCTCTCTCCCCGTGGCACCTGTCACCTCACCTGAGACACTCCTGAGTATGCCCTTCGTCGTGATAGTTATATCCTCCCCGGCCCCTCCCTTCACGCCCACATACCCCCGCCCACTGGCCCAGACGCCCACCTCTGTGCTTGAGAGAGAAGAGGGCGGGGGTTGGGGTGGGGAGGAGATGTGTGGCGTCACAGTCAAGACTCTAGACACTTGCCAGGAATTGATCACTAAGCAGATTTGGCACGACAGTGAAAACAAAGATGCAATTCATTGTAGACAAGTGTAGGCGTCTTAAGCCTGAACACGATAAACAAGTGTGTCATATATCAGGTAAACAACGTATATAAATTGATAATGTGAGTGTGAGAGAGATCTGACTGTCATCATTAATGTGACTCTAAAATTAAGTAAGAGCACCACATTAGTGGAGATGGGTACTAGGAAGCAGTAAGGAACCCTGAAGCATCACTACCCTAATGGAAGTCAACTATTATTCTTCATCTTAACTTTATCAGACCACACTGGCACTACGAGTACACTTCCGCTCCTTACACTGGGGATTGGGTGTTGTTGTTGTTGTTGTTGTTATAGATTCAGCTACTCGGAACAAGTTCCAAGTAGCACGGGCTATGGTGAGCCCGTAACTTACCTGGCACAGGAGCGGGGCAAGTAGCACGGGCTATGGTGAGCCCGTAACTTACCTGGCACAGGAGCGGGGCAAGCAGCATGGGCTATTGTGAGCCCGTAGTGGACTTACCTTGCACAGGAGCGGGGCAAGTAGCACGGGCTATGGTGAGCCCGTAGTGGACTTACCTGGCACAGGAGCGGTGCTGAAACGGATTGGGTGTGAATTATCTTGAAAGTATACTGAGAAGGATGATTAAGACATAAAGACTAACCATTTTCTTATGATGAAAATCATAAGTAATTATAATCCCTTCCGACTTAGGTGTAGAGTAAGGGATTAATTACCTGACTGATGGTTACAAATGATAGTGGGGCTTTTGAATTGATTGATTAGGATTAAGCCAACCAGGAGGTGGCACGGGCATGACTAACCCGTAAGTGGTGGGTTCATTAATGGAGATAGTATATAGGGTCTCGTAAAAAAGATCGAGATAAAACTCGAAATAATGGATCAAAATGGGAAAAAAATTTGATTAGAAAAATAATTACACATTAATTCGTAAACAGGATTCCAAAGGTGTGGAACAAGCACATGGAAGCCACTACAGTACAAGTGTCAAGCATGGGTTATCTTGAGGTTATCTTGAGATGATTTCGGGGCTTTAGTGTCCCCGCAGCCCGGTCCTCGACCAGGCCTCCACCCCCAGGAAGCAGCCCGTGACAGCTGACTAACACCCAGGTACCTATTTTACTGCTAGGTAACAGGGGCATAGGGTGAAAGAAACTCTGCCCATTGTTTCTCGCCGGCGCCCGAGATCGAACCCGGGACCACAGGATCACAAGTCCAGCGTGCTGTCCGCTCGGCCGACCGGCTCCCAACCGGTGGGGTTGGGAGTATGGTGGCATCAGCCTCGAACT
This sequence comes from Procambarus clarkii, assembly GCF_040958095.1. Classification (NCBI taxonomy): domain Eukaryota; kingdom Metazoa; phylum Arthropoda; class Malacostraca; order Decapoda; family Cambaridae; genus Procambarus; species Procambarus clarkii. The sequence goes on along the minus strand of NC_091217.1, from coordinate 9,444,631 downwards.
GAGTCAATAAGGCTCCAGCAGTGTGCTTTATTCTTAATATGTCGTTGTTCATATTAAGTGATCCGGTGCTCTCGGAGATTAGCTATGAGCCGTGAGCGGTTCCCTGGGATTTGTTAAATCCTGAATTATCCCATCGGATTAATTTTAGGTCGTGATCTTTTAGAATTGACCAAGATTGACATTATTGACATTATTTTGTAAGTGGCGAGTTGTGTGCGGGGACAAGTGCCACAGACCACTCGACGGGTCAATAATGACGAGGGGTCAACGTCCAGCAAGTGGTCACGCACACCACTGGTCCAACACCACTGGTCCAACACCACTGGTCCAACACCACTGGTCCAACACCACTGGTCCAACATCAGTGGTCCAACACCACTGGTCCAACACCACTGGTCCAACATCACTGGTCCAACACCACTGGTCCAACACCACTGGTCCAACACCACTGGTCCAACATCAGTGGTCCAACACCACTGGTCCAACACCACTGGTCCAACACCACTGGTCCAACATCAGTGGTCCAACACCACTGGTCCAACACCACTGGTTCAACACCACTGGTCCAACATCAGTGGTCCAACACCACTGGTCCATGACACAACACGGCGGACAAAACTTGCACAAGTAACGTTAAAGCAACGTTGGCTCAACGTTTTGAACGCTAATTCAATACAGCAACATCATTTGGCCAGTTTTGCCCGGGGTGGGGGGTGGGGGGGGCATAACTCTGCCACCGCTAGAGTTATGTGTTTGTATGTGTGCTTATCTGTTATCTAGTTGATAGCTCCCGCTCCCATGGGGAACGGGAGCGGGTACCTATTTATTGCTAGGTGAACAGCGGTATTAGGTAACAGAAAACGTGCCCAACCATTTCTGGCCCGCCCGGAATTCGAACCCGGAATCTCTTGCGTTTACCAATATCACTGGTGTTTCTGTGCATCGTATTCACAGAAGACTGGTCGTGTTCGGGCCTTCAGGTATCATCGATCTCCCTTCGTTCCAGTATTTGCTTCAAGTGGGGATTCCTTTGTTGGGGGCGGCATGTATAGGGGCTGTTATATGTTGTGTTCTGAAGGCCTTCCTATCTAGGGCCCCTGAAGGCACTCCTTTCAGTTGGCAGTTTTGCTCACGTCTTGGGCGTTATGTCTGGTCCCAGGCGTCGGGGGTGTGGCTGTTGACCCGCAGCTCTTTCTCCTCTCTGACGGGTAATTATTTATTTCCTCTTGTACTGCTGCGTGAGCTCTCCCCGCTCCTGAGGTCTCCCTGCTCATGAGTACCGTTCGTAAGTACTTGCGTAACTGCTTCTTGAATCTGGCCCTAGGGGCCAGATTCATGAAGCAGTTACGCAAGTCCTTAAGCTAAAACGGAAGTGTGCCACCCCTATGACAGAATGTACCACAGGGATCAGTGTTTTAGCTGTTTTTAATGTGTCAATGGCCTGCGAGACGAAGTACTGTCACTAACCAGGCTTCTTGGTTGACGGCCTGATGATCTTTCGAAGGTGTTTATAGGAACAGCGGCTACGTGACGGGGGTGAGCCAGGATAGAGACAAGCAGGAACTGAATTATAACACCAGCAGACATACCGAGGAAACTTGGCGAAGGACGATGCTGATAGCAAGCAAGATAAAAAGTCTTGGAGGAAGTCGTATATATGAAGAGACGTGGAGGTGAACGTCAGGGAGGCGGGGGGGGGGGGGGGATAAGGGAGGATTTCCAGCAGTTATACCTAAGTATACGTAAATAAAAGTATTGATAGCTTACAGTATACCTGCTAATCATATATCAGGCATATATAAATGAACAGTCTACATCATGATACTCATAGCATATTCTCTATAGCAATACATAGCATTCCATACTATAGACCTATAATGGTAGTTACATGATACATGACATTAAGCGTCTGCTATGAACTCAAATGCACTAGACTATTATCAAAAAGAGATTATAGATACAATAATATTTGTGACACTAGGCTAATCGACCTAGGTATCACCATACAGTCTGAACGCATCATACACCAGCCACAGTATCATACTGGTGTATGATATACACATACTATATCTATGCTATATCTATACACATACTATGATATACACATACCATATACTATGTGTGGTCATAACATCCACCCATGGGAAATAGTTTGTCTTTGTCCACCCCGTCAATTCCCCTGAGAATTGTGGGAGAGTATCAGGGGTGTTAAGAGCTTACACTGGACACCAGGGCGTAATTAGGGCTATATGGAGGGCGTGTCCGGGGGATAACAAGCCACGCCCTCTCTCCAAGCCACGCCCTCTCACTGCCAAGCCCACCCTCATTACCTTGATGAAACAGCCTGTAAGCGGCAGCACTGAGGTCACAAATATATATATATATATATATATATATATATATATATATATATATATATATAAGAAACTTTTAAGTTTCTCTTAAGAAACATAATTTAAAGCTTTTAATAGGTCTGTTCCGTTGGGCTAAAGCTGGGCTGGAGTACTAGTCCAGCCCGTCCTCTCCTGTTGCCACAACAAACAGAAAATCGAGTACTAAAATACTCCAACTTAACTAAGTTATCGACCGAGAAAGAAAACGTGAGTGTTTGTGAGCCGCGAAGTCATACCGCCTGTCCTCAGGGTGAAGTGATTACATTGAGACACCAACCCCCCCTCTCACACCACCTGGAGAGTTATCTATATATTTGTGAGACCCTCAAAGCATATATTACGGTTCCAATAATAGTCTACTTGTAAACTGGCAAGTGAACCTTTGTCCTAAACAGAGAATATTCTGAAGTCGATGGTTTAGAATACAAAAAGTCTGGTAAACTCGTTTTCTGTTAGCGCACGTTCACAGGGTGGAGTATGGGGGGTGCATAATAAACTAAACTAAAGAGCACACCGACAACCTTGATCCCACTTGGATCCACCAGGTTGTATCTGTTGGAAGGAAGGTGGTGAGAAGGGGGTGTATGGTGGTAGCCACGGGAGGTCATCCGGCTGTCACCGGCCAGGGCCGCCCCAAGGCATCATGGGGTCCGTCTCTGTACATGGGGGCCCTGCCGATCCCATTCCGGCCACATGCGGGTACTACAGTATGCCCTAGCTTGTAGGCCTGTTGTTGCTGCTGCTGGTGGTGTTGTAGCTGTTGCTGGTGGTGTTGTTGCTGCTGCTGGTGGTGTTGTAGCTGTTGCTGTTGCTGCTGTAGCTGTAGGTGATATTGGAGGTGTTTGAGCCGGTGTTGCTGCCTCTCATCAGGAATGCGCTGCCTCTCCCAGATGTGTCGTACTCTGCCTTACCACTCACGCCTTTGTGTTTGTCGAGACAACATTTCCCTCCACACAGTAACAGCCTCAGTTATCACTGTGTAAGTATGAGGCGAGAGTCATAGGCGAGGCGTGTCACTTGTAGTGTAAGACGGAGAGTAAACACAGATAAATATTACTGAGTGAGAGCGAGAGAGAGAGGTGATGACCTTACTTCTCGATAACGGACGACCTGGCCACAAGTACCTTCTCAACCGTCAACCCTCGCCCTCCCGGTAACACAACTCAAGATCCGGATTCACGAGGATATGTTCTCTCGTGTGTTCACCTCCCCCCCCTCCCTCCTCCCCATCTACCTCCCCAACCCCCCCCCCTCCACCTCCCCTACAGTTTGCCTCATTTTTTCCGAATTCAGGAATGGAGTCAATACGGTTTACCTTGAGATGATTTCGGGGCTTAGCGTCCCCGCGGCCCGGTACCAAGCTGTTGGACGCGACTGTTCGCAGCCTGACTCACAGCCTGGTTGATCAGGTATCTTTTGGAGGTGTTTATCAAGATCTCTCTTGAACACTGTGAGGGGTCGGTCAGTTATGTCCCTTATGTGTAGTGGAAGCGTGTTGAACAGTCTCGGGCCTCTGATGTTGATAGTTCTCTCTCAGAGTACCTGTTGTTTAGTTCAAGTTCAGCGGCACTTCAAGTAAAAACTTGTCGCGATATCGGATGCGCGCGCGCTCGCTCTCTCTCTCTCTCTCTCTCTCTCTCTCTCTCTCTCTCTCTCTCTCTCTCTCTCTCTCTCTCTCTCTCTCTCTCTCACACACACAAACACACACACACACACACACACACTCAACAGGAAGAATGTAAAGAACACAGGAAACATACATTATTGCATGTCCTCGTGACAGCAAAAACGGCAATTAAGTCACAGACATCTCCAGTACTGATCACCATCACGGGGTCACCACCACCACAACCACGGTCACCACCACCACCACCACGGTCACCACCACCACCACCACGGTCACCACCACCACCACAACCACCCATGGTGGGCCATGGGCGATACAGTAGACTTGGGAGCCCCCAACAAACGAGGGGGGAAACCCGCTGGGACCTCTGGCAGGAACGAGGACTAAACTGATTTACCCGGACAAAGCAAGAGCCGTCGGCTTCCCTTCTGGCCAGCTGGTCACCAGAAGGCTGGCAGAGTGACGATAGCAGCCTGTGGAAGATATCAAGTTTTACGCAGGTTTAGTCGGCCTGTGAGTCCAAGACTTGCATATGTTTGATGGGCTTCTACACATATGCCAGACACAAATTTCACTTTCAACTAGTTATGTGAAGGAACAGTTCAGCGGCCTCAAGTGCTCTATGAGAACAGCGGACGATTGGAGACGATAGCTAACGGGATATAACGAAGCTGTGTGGAACGGGAGAAAAGGCCTGCCAGGTGTGTGTGTGTGTGTGTACTGACCCTCCTATTTGTACTCATTTATTTGTGCCAACAGAAGTAGGCTTCAGCTCTCGGGGCCCCGCTTTAGTAGCTGACGTTCGTGTAATGAATGATTCAAGTCATAATAGTATGATGTATCCATGAAAAATTATTATTGATTATTATAGATTGATTGAGGTGTAAGGTGAGGAGCTGGCCACCTACACCAGAGTGGGGCCGGGTATCTCGTCTGAATTTGATTATGGTACCAGATGATACCTTCCGAACTCCAAGTAAATATAGTACAACATCTGGCAAGGATGCCTTTAGTGGATGTTGGCAGTTCTACCCCAAGCCCGGCCCGGGGCCAGGCTTGACTTGTGAGAGCTTGGCCCAACAAGCTGTTGCTTGGAGCAGCCTGCAGGCCCACATATCCACCACAGACCGGTTGGTCCGGCACTTCTTGCAGGATATTGTCTGTTTCTTGAACACTTCCACTTTCGTTCTGGCTATATTTCTTATACGTGCTGGGAGGGTGTTGAACAGTCGCGGACCTCTCATGTTCGCAGTGTTCTCTAATTGTACCTATGGCACCTCTACTCTTCACTAGTTCTATTCTGCACTTCCTACCACGTCGTTCACTCCAGTATGTTGTTATTTCACTACTGTATAAGTTTGGAACTTGGCCTTTTAGTATCATCCATGGGGTACTTACCTTTATCAAGGCCCCCATAAGGCCGTTTACTGAGCTTCCCCAGGCTGCAGCCCACTACAGTTGCTTATCTCCACGGTACCTATTGTACTGCTAGTTGAATAAAGGCATCAGGTAGAAGGAAAAGTGCCCAATCATTTCTGCCCCGCCCGGGATACCCTGAGTGTGAGTCGTAGGCCAATTGCCACACCAGGATAAGTGGAATAATACCGTCCATCGAGCGGGGAGAATAATATTCAACTCGCCTGAAAATTCGAAGCTTTCGTCCAAACACAGCTGGCCTGTTAGGTGCCGCGGGTGTGGTGGGGACGCACAGCTCTGCGGCCATCTTGGCCACCGAAATACAAGACTCCTCGTTTTCCAGGACCTAGAACAAGATTTTTGTTAAATCCACATTGATTGAAAAGGTGGTGAGGGGAAACTTACTTGGCCGGCCATGGTTACCTCATAGACAGGTCAGGCCGCGCACCTCAGCTTCTCCTCCCTCTTCTCTACTTTCCCTTCGTTCCTTCCCTCTTCTCCCCCTCCCTGCCTCCCTTCTCCCCCTCCCTGCCTCCCTTCTCCCCCTCCCTGCCTCCCTTTTCCCCCTCCCTCCCTCCCTTCTCTTCCTTCTCTCCCTCCCTCCTGCACCCCTGCAACTCGTCCTCTTACTCAACCACTCTCTTCCCACTTTCCAGGTCCTTGTCCCACTTCCTCTTGTTGCTCCCTGCTCTCTCCCTTCTCCTATCAATGCCCTTTTATATAATTTCTGTATAGTAATTTATTCTCTCCCTGTTTCGGCCCATGCCTCCCCTCCTACGCCAGGGTGACGGGTGTTTAGAGCCCCTGCCATCCATTACCTTTTCCAGAAGGATGAGTCGTGCTCTCACGTCCCCTGGCATAGCCCTGGGTCCCCAGGACCCAGGGCCCAGGGTCAACACTGGCCCTGGGCCAGTGTTGCCACCTCGTCCATCTCCACTGCCAGCCCACGTCTGGGATTTTGACTCTCTGTTTTGGTAATAATAATTTTGCCATGTGTCTCTACCTGGTATGTTTTGAGGACTTCCTGATGATCCTTCTGTCCTGATCTCTTCTTTTACTTTAATATACCTTGTGCTAACCATTAATCTAGAATCCTGATGTTGTTGTTGTTGTTATAGATTCAGCTACTCAGAACAAGTTCCAAGTAGCACGGGCTATGGTGAGCCCGTAGTGGACTTACCTGGCACAGGAGCGGGGCTGTCTGAATTCTGATGTGTACTTCTTCTTCTTCTTATGGCATGATAGAATCTGGAAATAGACGGTATACAGAGAAGTTACTCTGTCCACATAGACACGCTGAAGCACCTGAATTACTGAGACCGCCTCAAAGTGCCCAGAATATACTCTGGAACAGGAACAAGGGAGATTATACTCTGGAACAGGAACAAGGGAGATTATACTCTGGAACAGGAACAAGGGAGATTATACTCTGGAACAGGAACAAGGGAGATTATACTCTGGAACAGGAACAAGGGAGATTATACTCTGGAACAGGAACAAGGGAGATTATACTCTGGAACAGGAACAAGGGAGATTATGCTCTGGAACAGGAACAAGGGAGATTATACTCTGGAACAGGAACAAGGGAGATTATACTCTGGAACAGGAACAAGGGAGATTATACTCTGGAACAGGAACAAGGGAGATTATACTCTGGAACAGGAACAAGGGAGATTATACTCTGGAACAGGAACAAGGGAGATTATACTCTGGAACAGGAACAAGGGAGATTATACTCTGGAACAGGAACAAGGGAGATTATACTCTGGAACAGGAACAAGGGAGATTATACTCTGGAACAGGAACAAGGGAGATTATACTCTGGAACAGGAACAAGGGAGATTATACTCTGGAACAGGAACAAGGGAGATTATACTCTGGAACAGGAACAAGGGAGATTATACTCTGGAACAGGAACAAGGGAGATTATACTCTGGAACAGGAACAAGGGAGATTATACTCTGGAACAGGAACAAGGGAGATTATACTCTGGAACAGGAACAAGGGAGATTATACTCTGGAACAGGAACAAGGGAGATTATACTCTGGAACAGGAACAAGGGAGATTTATATACTTATTTACTAGATGGGGTACCTGGCGATACCCAGGTACTCTTAAACAGTTTTGCCATTTTTTTTAAGTATTAGGAGCCCGGGTGCTTCGGACAACTCTGGCACCAAGAGGTTCTCTACTATCTATATATATACCAAGGTGGGTTAAAGTCAAGGAAATCTGAAGGGGAAGACTACCCAGGAACTGCTCCTTGTGGCAGGGGCACTGGTAGTATAGGACCAACATGCTTGCCTCCGTGTCTAGTTTCTTGTGATCTCCGAAGGATAAATTGTGGGCGGGGCGGGGTGTTGAGGTGCCGGTGTGGAGGCGGGGAGGAGCAGGACGTGGCTATGAGGTGCAGGCGGGGAGGAGCAGGGCGTGGCTATGAGGTGCAGGCGGGGAAGAGCAGGGCGTGGCTATGAGGTGCAGGCGGGGAGGAGCAGGGCGTGGCTATGAGGTGCAGGCGGGGAGGAGCAGGGCGTGGCTATGAGGTGCAGGCGGGGAGGAGCAGGGCGTGGCAATGAGGTGCAGGCGTGGGTAGGTGTGGAGGCGGGGCGGTACGTTGCGGGACAAGGCGAGGCAAGGCGAGGCAAGGCGAGGCAAGGCGAGGCAAGGCGAGGCAAGGCGAGGCAAGGCGAGGCATGACGGAGCAAGGCGAGGCGGGCGAGAGGGAGAGTGGACAAACATCAAGAGCCAATATTTGGGTTCGTAAGTCACTGAAGTGGAAGTTTGCACGGTGGCTGTGGTGGGAGGGGAGGGGGGGGGGGGGGGGGAGTGGAGGAACAGCTCAATCAATAATCAAGCCATAACCGTCACTCTCACTCCTCTCTCACCTCTTTCTCGGGTAGTAATCACCTAAGATTCTTCCTTCTCTGCCTCATCTGCCTTCTTCCTTCCAGTCATTCCTTTGTATTTCGTTATTTTCCCCTCTACTCACTCACTGTAGACTCTTGAGAGTTTACAGTTTACTCCGGGAATAAAGTGTACTTGCCAGTGTGTCAGTAAACTACTGTGCTGGGGCTTAATGACTCCCAGGAGTTGACAGGTCAACACCAACCCGAGCCAGTTACAGAGTTGACCGATTTCTTTCATAAAAAGCTTAACGTGTAGCTAAAAAAAAGAACCTTTCTTGTGCTACGAAGAAAAACAGACCCTTGAGAAAATTTCATAGTTCGATGCACAAACCTGAGGAGTCTCTTAAAGATTTCCTTTCTTTCAATATTCAGTAAATGAGTCCAGAGAAGACGAAGAATGAAACTTTTAAGAAGAAAGGCCGGTGTTTCTAAGTCAGTTCGAAGCAAAGGTCGAGGTGGATTCGAACCCATATTCTCAGCACGTCCACGGTTACTGAGGCTATTTTCTTCCTTTCAACCCACGTCCGATTTCAAAATGGAGTAGTAAACATAAATCATTTTGGGAGAATTTAAAGTTATATCTTCTTATGAGCATCTTCGTCCAAGGACAAAAATATATTAATATTGAGAGTAAAGATATAACAATTTGCTGGTGTGTATAAGATGGGAATTGATGTGGAGCTGAACAAGATGACAGGTGAGCGTCTGAAGGAGCTGGTATGATATTGGTACCTTACCGTACATCTTTATTTATAGGGCATTAGCAGGTATTATTTATTATACATCTAACCTCACTCACACACTCACCTACCTACCTACCTACCTACCTACCTACCTACCTACCTACCTACCTACCTACCTACCTACCTACCTACCTACCTACCTACCTACCTACCTCCCTCCCTCCCTCTCCCTCTCTCTCTCTCTCTCTCTCTCTCTCTCTCTCTCTCTCTCTCTCTCTCTCTCTCTCTCTCTCTCTCTCTCTCTCTCTCTCTCTCTCTCTCTCTCTCTCTCTCTCTCTCTCTCTCTCTCTCTCTCTCTCTCTCTCTCTCTCTCTCTCTCTCTCTCTCTCTGGCTCAGAATAGTGGTATTATAAGCGAATATTTGTTTATAAACGAACTATTTTTGGAGCTCAGGGGGAGGGTGGGGGAGGGGGTGGGGGGCGTATTGTGATAAATTTACCTTGTGGGTTCCGAGGCGTTTCTTATGATCTGTTTTGTTTTGTCTTGTGTAGTTGTTCGTGTTTCTTTCCTCTGTTGTCCAATATTTGTTTGTGCTGATTTGGAACGGATTGCTAATGTTGAATGGATTCCTGATTTGTATACACACATACACAATTTGTGTACGTGTACGCTTGCTGGTTCTCACTGTGTACCGTGAGGACCGGGCCGCGGGGACGTTGAGGCCCGAAATCATCGCCAGATAAGGTATCTTGCCGATGCTGCCCGCCAAGATATATACCTGTGTTAGACAAGCTTTTTGTTTTGTTCTTAAATCTGCAGAATTGCAACCTGGGCGGTCAAGAGGTGCAGGAATGCCCTGATGCGAAGGGCCCGAGGGTCGAGGCGTGTGCTGACGTACAGTGAGAGCTCTGGGGCCAGATTCACGAAGCAGTTAGGCAAGCACTTACGAACCTGTTCATCTTTCAATCTTTGGCGGCTTTGTTTACAATTATTAAACAGTTAATGAGCTCCGAAGCACCAGGAGGCTGTTTATAACAATTACAACAGTTGATTGGGAAGTTTTCATGCTTGTAAACTGTTTAATAAATGTAACCAAAGCCGTCAAAGATTGAGGAAAGATGGACACGTTCGTAAGTACTTGCGTAACTGCTTCGTGAATCTGGCCCCCTGGGGCCTAGGACAGCCGTGTTCTCTTCCACGTTTTCAACCATTGTTGACGTCATGCTGTACACTATTATATGGGACTAACCCTATTATCTGTGATCCCTTGTGAGGAGAACTGACCCGGTTTGAAAAAAAAACTGTGAAAACATTGCACTGACTGGGGTCTTCACATGAAGTTGGGTTGTTAATCCCAGTAATTAATATATTAAGTGCTCCTGAAGAATCACCTGCCTACACCAGTACGAGGTTAGGAATGCAGACAACGTTGATACCTGGTTGATGGGGTTCTGGGAGTTCTTCTACTCCCCAAGCCCGGCCCGAGGCCAGGCTTGACTTGTGAGAGTTTGGTCCAACGGGCTATTGCTTGGAGCGGCCCGCAAGCCTACATACCCACCACAGCCCGGTTGGTCCGGCACTCCTTGAAGAAAACTATGTAGTTTTCTCTTGAAGATGTCCACGGTTGTTCAGGCAATATTTGTTATGCTTCGCTGGTAGGATGTTGAACAACCGCGGACCTCTGATGTTTATACAGTGTTCTCTGGTTGTGCCTATGGCACCTCTGCTCTTCACTGGCTCTATTCTGCATTTTCATCCATATCGTTCATTCCAGTAAGTGGTTAGTTTACTGTGTAGATTTCGTACCTGGCCCTCCAGTATTTCCCACGTGTATATTATTTGATATCTCTCGTCTCCTTTCTAGTGAGTACATTTGGAGAGCTTTGAGACAATAACTTAGGTGCTTTATCTGTTACATTTGATTATGTTACATTTCGCATATATTTTCCTAAAGTGTTAATGGAAGGAGTGTTTGGTCCAGTTGGTACACCTCTGAACATGACAAGACGGTGGGGGAGTGCAGAAGACCCGACGATGAGGGTCTACATTATCTGTTATCCTTGCCATCTGTATCGTGTGGTTACTGTGCTCCATGTAGGGGCCGGTGCTTCTGCAGCCATGATTGCCTTGTACCCGGATGGCGGTTCTGGGAGTTCTTCCACTCCCCAAGCCCGGCCCGGCGCCAGGGTTAACTTGTGAGAGCTTGGTCTAATAGGCTGTTCCTTGGAGCGGCCCGCAAGTTGGTCCGGCTACATCTTGCAGAAAAGTGTCCATTTTGTTCTTGAAGACTTGACTAGTTGGATGAAATGACTAGTTGCGTAGATGACTGACTGGTTGGATGAGATGACTGACTGGTTGCAGAGATGACTGACTGGTTGGATGAGATGACTGGTTGCATAGATGACTGACTGGTTGGATGAGATGACTGGTTGCAGAGATGACTGACTAGTTGGACGAGATGGCTGACTAGTTGGACGAGATGACTAACTAGTTGCAGAGATGACTGACTAGTTGGACGAGATGGCTGACTAGTTGGACGAGATGACTAACTAGTTGCAGAGATGACTGACTGGTTGGATAAGATGAGTTCCCACTTGGAGGAGCTTAGGCCGTCAACCGGACCCCAATGTTAAGCTGGCTGTACACTCCTGTGTTCTCGCAAGTTTTTACTTATATACTTAAAATGAGAATTGTGCGAAAACTTAATTTTTTAGAGTGAAATTTCTTGGGTTACTCCCTGATTTTTTTATTCACAAATTATTTCTTGTGTGTTTTTTTAATGAGTTTTGCCTTATGTGTTAAACTGAGATCTTATCTTTTAACCAATCCTTTTTCCACACATATCTATGCCACTTACTTCTCAGAAAGTAATTTTTGTTTACAAAAATGACATTATTTTTGCCGTTTAAAATCAAACTCTTTCATATACTTGGACCGTGAAATATTGACGTCAGAATGCGTATTTAGGAAGACGAGCGTGAAACGTTACGGCCTTAGAGTGGGAGGTGTTTACGAACTGCCAACGTGATCTTTCGTCACACAAGATCATTCCTGTTTACAGAGTGAGAGCGTGATTTACACGGGTTATGAAAGAGGTGATGGGAGTAGCAGCGGCGCCAACGGGACACCCAACATGGCCGCGAGGTGAACCCTGGATCAGCTATCCACTTGCTTTCTCAGCTCAACACTACTCTTCCTTCTCACTTCTCTACCTTGTCTGTCTCCTACCTCTTCTCGCTATTCCCCTTTTTCTTACTCCTCGTCTTTATTGTATTCGTTGTCTTCCTTCCTCTGTTCAGTCTCCTTTCCTGTCTCCTCGTTCTTCCCCTCCTCCTTGTACTCATATTATTGTTCCTCACCGCCTTCTCCTCCTCCTGTTCTCACTATTCGAGAATCTTATCAGTTAAGTTAAACAAGTATCAGTTAGAACACGGCTATGTTGTTGTTGTTATAGATTCAGCTACTCGGAACAAGTTCCAAGTAGCACGGGCTATGGTGAGCCCGTAACTTACCTGGCACAGGAGCGGGGCAAGTAGCACGGGCTATGGTGAGCCCGTAGTGGACTTACCTGGCACAGGAGCGGTGGTAAACAAGGAGTAAAGTAGACCTCACTTCTCCGACGTCAGTCTTAGGCAAGGACTACCTTTCGACCTCCTTTTCCATTATTCCGTGGATCAACGTCTCCGCGGCCCTGTCTCTAGCTAGAGACAGGGGCCGCGGGGGCGTTGGTTGGTGGTCTGGTCAACCAGACTGTTGGACGCGTACTGCACACTAATTGCTCCTGCCCTCCCACGCCCTGCTTGTAGGTGCATATGCCATTGTTTAATGGAAGTGGGTTTATATATTGATGATCAAAGCTCCAAATTCTAAACTTTCCACCAACTTGTTTTTTTCAGATTAAATGCACAGCATAAGGTTAGGTTAGCTTAGGCTAGGCTAGGTTAGGCTAGGCTAGGTTAGCTTAGGCTAGGCTAGGCTAGGCTAGGCTAGGTTAGGCTAGGCTAGGCTAGGTTAGGCTAGGCTAGCTTAGGCTAGGCTAGGTTAGGCTAGGCTAGGCTAGGTTAGGCTAGGCTAGCTTAGGCTAGGCTAGGTTAGGCTAGGCTAGGCTAGGTTAGGCTAGGCTAGCTTAGGCTAGGCTAGGTTAGGCTAGGCTAGCTTAGGCTAGGCTAGGTTAGGCTAGGCTAGGCTAGGTTAGGCTAGGCTAGCTTAGGCTAGGCTAGGTTAGGCTAGGCTAGGCTAGGTTAGGCTAGGCTAGCTTAGGCTAGGCTAGGTTAGGCTAGGCTAGGCTAGGTTAGGCTAGGCTAGCTTAGGCTAGGCTAGGTTAGGCTAGGCTAGGCTAGGTTAGGCTAGGCTAGCTTAGGCTAGGCTAGGTTAGGCTAGGCTAGCTTAGGCTAGGCTAGGTTAGGCTAGGCTAGGCTAGGTTAGGCTAGGCTAGCTTAGGCTAGGCTAGGTTAGGCTAGGCTAGGCTAGGTTAGGCTAGGCTAGCTTAGGCTAGGCTAGGTTAGGCTAGGCTAGGCTAGGTTAGGCTAGGCTAGCTTAGGCTAGGCTAGGTTAGGCTAGGCTAGGCTAGGTTAGGCTAGGCTAGCTTAGGCTAGGCTAGGTTAGGCTAGGCTAGGCTAGGTTAGGCTAGGCTAGGCTAGATTAGGTTAGGCTAGGCTAGAATGGGCTAGACCAGGCTAGAAAAGCCTGGTCTAGGCTTGTTAGGTTCAGAATATTATACATAAGCGCGCATCTGGCATCGTCCAAGTGACGTCACGTCCCACTATGAGTACTGTTCAATGCTCACTTTCCCTTTCAGAGCGGGATAAATTTCTGAAATAAAAAGGAATACAGAACCTATATGGCACGCATAGACACGATAAAACACCTAATTTGTTGGGACCGTCTCAAAGCTCTCAAAATGTACTCTCTGGAAAGGAGACGAGAAAGGTATGAAATAATATATACAGAAAAAATGCTGGAGGGGCCAGGTCCCAAATTTGCACAGAAGAATAACAACATACTGGAGCGAAAGATACGGAAGGAAATGCAGAATAGAACCAGTGAGAAGTAGAGGAGCCACAAGGCACAATCAGAGAGCACTGTCTGAACATCAGAGATCCTACAGCTGTTCAACACCCTCCCAGCAAGCATTAGAAACATTGTCGGAACATAGGTGGAACTCTTTCAAGAAACATTGAGATAAGTTCCTGCAAAAAGTGCCGGACCAACCAGGTTGTAGTGGATATGTGGGCCTGCGGGCCGCTCCAACCAACACCCTGTTGGACCAAGTTATCACAAGTCGAGCTGGGGCCCCAGGGCTCGGGGAGTAGAAGAACTCTCGAAACTCTCTCCAGGTATGCTGGAGGAGGCCTGGTCGAGGACCGGGCCGCGGAGATGTTGAGCCATGAAGTCACCACAAGTTAAAATATGCAAGGTATTAAATTCAACCGTCTCTAGGCTCATCTGCCCCTATCCCCCCACACCAACACACCCGGTAATGTCTTCTCCATTAACTAATGCTACCCAGACCCCTTGTTCACTATCAGCTAATAATACTGATTAAACTCATCGGAGTTTCACTTCGCTGACGCAGTCTCGCAGCGCTCACTTGTCTGTAGCGCTGAGACGGACGCCTTCTAAACGTCTTCAGTGACCAACCCCTCCTATCCCAGTACAAGGTTCAGTTAAGGCCGTGTATAACTGTTTTTGTGTTGCCCACATCAGGATATTACACGTCCTAGACAACAGCGGCGCTAGTGGCTTTCTCCAATCCATTAATGGCTTGTACTTTCTCTGAATATTAAATAGAAACTTTCTTTGAGCTTAATACTCTTTCTCTCAACGTTCTCTGGCTGCCTGTTTGTGTGTGTGTGTGTGTGTGTGTGTGTGTGTCTGTCTGTCTCTCTCTCTTTCTCTCTCGTGATTATATTATTGCTAATGTTCCCAGCGAAAGATGAGTCCGGGGTAACTTTCTCTCATAGTATTACATAGTATTATAGAATTAATTTGAATTAAGTAGCAAAAAAGTGTTGAGGTCAACTCTCCCCAAGACTCTGGTAAAGTAGCCTACTTTCCCTTCAGTCATATGTGTACTTTGCTTTCTCTTTTCACAAGCACTTTCTAATTTTATATCAAAAAAATTGATTGATAGTTTTCCTTTGGAAAATTTCGTAGTCTGGTACTGATTCAAGTATATTTACAAATGTGTTGTTTTATTTATTGAGAGAGAGAGAGAGAGAGAGAGAGAGAGAGAGAGAGAGAGAGAGAGAGAGAGAGAGAGAGAGAGAGAGAGAGAGAAATAATAACGTTACCACTATTCTTAAGTGTCAACACATTAAATATATTTCCCTCATTGTTAACTTGATGAGAAAGTTACCTAGCTCTCTCTCTCTCTCTCTCTCTCTCTCTCTCTCTCTCTCTCTCTCTCTCTCTCTCTCTCTCTCTCTCTCTCTCTCTCTCTCTCTCTCTGTCTCTCTCTCTCTCTCTCTCTCTCTCTCTCTCTCAATGTATTCTACATTTTGTCTTCTCTTCTGCCTATATTTACTCAGGAACATGTAAGTGTTCCCTCTGTCCCTGCACTTGAGGACATCTTCACGTAGGGTCATTCACTGACTAACGCGAGCGGCGGGTTGCTCACACCCTGTTTTGCTGTGATTATCAACTTCAAAGTACCTTTTTCAATGTGTTTTGCATTTATCGTCGAAGACTCCCCACCGTGTGCCTCACTGTTCACAAGTGTTTATGTTCAAGTGTTCACTTCTCAGCTCGTTAGGTGCTCTAGTGTTCATATTAGTGTCCTCTGTTCAACTCGGTATATGATGTTCAGAAGTGTACAAATTAGTGTTCTCTGTTCAACTCGTTACAGTGGGAGAGTATTTTGGTGGATGGGCCTTGGGAAGGAGGAGGCCGGAGTTGCTATGAGCAAAGTACGAGTACAAAAAATTATGTTAATTTTCCAGAGATCAGTACATAATGTTTTACAATAATGTATGAAAAAAGTAATTGTTTTGAGATTTTGTTCAAAGTATTTAGTCAGATAGTAGCTGGTGCCAAAATGATCACAGGGTTTAGCGTGTGTGTGATCATAGCATGCTGCTCTTTCTTGAATTGTGGCGACTCTGACCCGACTATGATGGACATGTAACCCACAGCAATCACAGTAAAAAGTTGGGTGAGGCTAGCCTGCAACCTGGCATAGATAGACCCACATTTTATTTTACAGATATGATCCTATATCCACCTCACCGAGCCGCATGCCCATCTCACTGGACCACTGTCATCCATATTGGACGCTGTATCCACCTCGCTGGAACTCATATCATAGGACCCTATATGCCCCTGACAGGACCCCTATAGCCACTCCACATATAACCTCCACGGGCAGGGAGTTCTTGAGGTGGACCTTCTCACCTTCCACTTGACCCCTTGACCCCCACTGCAGAATTAGTCAAGGATTTGTCCGCCCTCATTATTCCCACTAGCACTCCGTTCCTTTGTCTTATTCCACCTCCCTTACACATTTGCTCACACATACACACTTCTCTTTCCCCTCCTGCCATTTCTCCTGGTCGTGTTCCTTGCTGCTGCTGCTGCGGCTGCTGCTCGACACGGTACTCGGCCGCGGACACACACCGGACACGCGTACATGAACTTTTAACTGGCCGTGCATGCCTCCTGGGCTGGTCCCCCGCGCTCACCAACACGGGCTAACTTCTCCCCCCCGCGGACCGGTCTCCAACCACATCTCCTTGACAGCCTGATCAACAACACCCTCAGTGCACGCAACCCCTACCTGTGTGTGTGTGTGTGTGTGTGTGTGTGTGTGTGTGTGTGTGTGTGGTTTTATGTGCGTATTTACTATTTGTAACGGCAGGATCGTTACATCAGGGGGAAAGACACTGCCCATTTGTTTCTGCGAGTGAGCGTGGAGGGGGGGGGGGGTTGGATGCCTGTGTGCATATGTGTAGCTGCTTGTGTACCTACATACATAGGAGATAACAAAATCATTGCAGTGGATTACCCGTGGTTTGAAAGCTGGGGCTTATGAGCTGTCGCTTGACATTGCTTGCAGATTCTCTCTCTCTCCCTCTCTCCCTCTCCCTCTGTCTCTGTCTCTCTCTCTCTCTCTCTCTCTCTCTCTCTCTCTCTCTCTCTCTCTCTCTCTCTCTCTCTCTCTCTCTCTCTCTCTCTCTCTCTCTCTCTCTCTCTCTCTCTCTCTCTCTCTCTCTCTCTCTCTCTCTCTCTCTCTCTCTCTCTCTCTCTCTCTCTCTTCTCTCCCTCTCTCTTTCTCAGCCCTGGAAACACAAACCGAAACTGTCTCTATTTTCCGCTTGTTATGACTTGTAATAAAGTTGTTACATCTTGGCTTAACGTGTTTATGACGTATTAGAACGTTGTTACAACCTGCTATATTGGTTGTTATAACTGGTTAGGTGTTAAAACGTGTTCGAACGTTGTACCAACGTCGTAGTTTCGGTGTGTGTTTGGCGGGCTAGGTTAGTACATGTAGGTAAGCACGTGTGCGCTGGTATTTCTCTGTGCGTACATGAATGTTTTTCCCAGTGCACATGACATTCCCCGGCACACAGCGTGAATGCTAATACTGGTACAAAAAAAGTATCTGCACTGCGGTGAGGAACCTGCTCTTGGAGTTTGGTCTCTTAATTTATCTTGAGGTTATCTTGAGATGATTTCGGGGCTTTAGTGTCCCCGCGGCCCGGTCCTCGACCAGGCCTCCACCCCCAGGAAGCAGCCCGTGACAGCTGACTAACTCCCAGGTACCTATTTACTGCTAGGTAACAGGGGCATTTAGGGTGAAAGAAACTTTGCCCATTTGTTTCTGCCTCGTGCGGGAATCGAACCCGCGCCACAGAATTACGAGTCCTGCGCCATTTATGCCAAGGGTCTCCTAGAAGGGCGAGAGTACTTCTTCTTAGTGTTTGCTGATGCTACCTTGAGGCTACCTTGAGGTGCTTCCGGGGCTTAGTGTCCCCGCGGCCCGGTCGTCGACCAGGCCTCCTGGTTGCTGGACTGATCAACCAGGCTGTTAGACGCGGCTGCTTTTGATGACTCAAAAATTATGAGAACACACATAGAGGAAGATTGCAACATACTACAGGATGTCACTGACAATGTGGAAACATAATATAACAAGTGGTTGCTAAAGGTTAACTCTAGTAAGTGTAATGTTGGGAACATGAATGTTGGAGGACAGGGGGGGGGGGGGTTGGGCATAACGTAGGGAAGGTTGGGGGAAACCCTTATCAAGTCAAAAAAATCATGTGGGGGTTAATATCTCGTCGACCCTGTTTGTTGAGGCACACATTACACACATAACATCAGCTTCATATGCAACGTTGGCCATTATAAGGACTGCCTTCAGACACCAGAATAAAGTTACCAGAATATATATATATATATATATATATATATATATATATATATATATATATATATATATATATATATATATATATATATATATATATATATATATATGTGAGGGTACCACCTCTGGTGCCAATGTGGGGACCCATAGCCTCGGAGAAGAAAATAAAAAGTATTCAGAGGAGACCTTGTGGTTTCTCACTGAACACTAATATTATCTTCTCCTACCACCCCCATTCTTTTGTATGTACACATATATATTTACTTTATTTGAACTTATATATATATATATATATATATATATATATATATATATATATATATATATATATATATATATATATATTATATATATTTCATCCACTGCATAAACAAATAATTAGGCGAACACAGATTCCTGGTGGCACAGTGGTAACACACTCACCCCGCTCCTCGCCAGTGCTGGGGTCGAGCTGCTTCATCTCCTGGCCAGGAAGGATTAACTGGACGCCAATCCTTAATTACCTATTAGTTAGGTCATTGGACCTCTGCTAACCCAACAGTAATTGGGGGTACCTGCTTGTTAACCGATTGGTGGGTCTTGTTTCAGGGAGAACCTGTGGGTAAGGCTTACCTATGAACTATGGGAAGGGAAAGCTGTCCGCCTGCTTACAGGAGTCCTCCGTTAATAAGCAAAATAAAAACAAATTAAGTGTACTAAGCGCTGAAGATAACTTCAGAATGAAACGAACAATACTAGAGGGCAGGGAAGACATGATCACAGCATGCACGATATCGAGAGATGTAGACAACAGAGGTGCTGAAACAGAACAGGTGGAAATTGTAGTCACAAATAAGCCGACGGGACTTTGGAGCAGGATGGGTAAAAATGGAATGAATCGGAGCCAGAAATGGAAGATGCCAACTCCAAATGTAACTTGAGTAGCTTTTCCGGTATGGGCTGATAAGCACACACACACACACACACACACACACACACACACACACACACACACACACACACACACACACACACACACACACACACACACACACACACACACACACACACACACACACACACACTCACACACACACACTCACACACACACACACACACACACACACACACACACACACACACACACACACACACACACACAGACACACACACACAGACACACACACACAGACACACACACACAGACACACACACACAGACACACACACACAGACAGACACACACACACACACACACACACACACACACACACACACACACACACACACACACACACACACACACACACACACACACACACACACACACACTCACACACACACACACACACACACACACACACACTCACACACACACACTCACACACACACACACACACACACACACACACACACACACACACACACACACACACACACACACAGACACACACACACAGACACACACACACACACACACACACACACACACACACACACACACACACACTCACACACACACACACACACACACACACACACACACACACACACACACACACACACACACACACACACACACACACACACACACACCAAATAAACAGAGACAAAGAAGGCAGTATGAACTGCTGATCAAACAGACATTACAGGACCACACTGGCACACTTGTTATATAGAAGCTGCCACAGCAACAGCATTTGTGTTTACCAGTGTTGGTTGACAGCCACGGCCCTGGTGACGCTGGTGGGGGGGGGGGGTGTTTGGCGCGTAATAAAATAAACAACAAATTAAATCATGCGGGCAGAAGTGACGTCATCAACATGCCCGCTGTAAGACAAGATGTCAGAATAGTGCCGAGCGATTTCCTCCA
The DNA here is from genome assembly GCF_040958095.1 of Procambarus clarkii. Lineage (NCBI taxonomy): Eukaryota > Metazoa > Arthropoda > Malacostraca > Decapoda > Cambaridae > Procambarus > Procambarus clarkii. Next base: position 9,424,384 of record NC_091217.1, on the reverse strand, counting down.
GTCATAAACAACTATGCTAAGTGATGGCAAATGAAAGGCCTTATTATAATAGTCCTCCTCTGTTTTTTCTTCTTCGTTTTCTTCTTTCGACATCATCGTTCTCCTGCCGCTTCTTCCTTTCACTGTAGGGTGAGATATTTGAGGTCACTGCGTTGCAGGGCGGAGGTGGGTGGGGTGTGGGGCGGGGAAGTGTTGCGTCCTCAGCAACACGCCTGCAGCTGCTCCTCAGCCTGGCTGGGGTCAGCAGCGCCAATAGCAGCTACCGGACCAATATCAGCATTTACTATTTTGGAGCTCAGTTGTTCGTTGGTGCTGAGTCCTTGTGTAACAGTGATTGTCTGACTGTGACTGAGGGAAGGGGGGGAGGTGTTACCTGGTGTTGCTTTCGGGGATCAACGTCCCTGCGGCCCGATCTCTGGCCAGGCCTATTATCACGTATCTCCAGTGGGAGTGAGATTTATCACTGAGTGGCCCAGCTTACCTGCCTTGTTATATCTGAAGCATTTAAATGTAATAACTTTCCTGGCGTGCGAGTTCTTTGTGATATGATGTCTTCAAGTTGTGGCTGGAGGTGGCTTCCCCAACTTCCTTCAGTGCGCTCAACTTGCTGACCACCCTACGGTAATTCTGGTACCCATACGGGGTACCAGAATTTCTTGGAATCATTTGTATGTCCAGCCTCCACTTGTGTCGTCTTGCCCTGGTGTCTGAGTGTAGAGTGTGTGTTGTTGTTGTCTTAGGTTTAGCTACTGAGAACCAAGTGTCCATGTAGCACGGGCTATGGTGAGCCCGTAATTATTAGTAGAGCGTGTGTGTGGTGCCCCTTGTATAGTGGCGTCTGTGGTGGTGCTGAGGTCTCCACCATCTGGTCACCACTTGGTCCGGGAGACATCTCCCGTCACGCAGGGTGCAGTCGCACCTCCAACATCTCCAGTATCAGCTCTTGATACTGGTAATGGCTCAAAAGGGCCACCACTTACGGGCTATTCATGCCCGTGCCACCTCTTGGGTGGCTTAATCTTCATCAATCATCGGTGCTGAGGTCTCCTGCACCACTGTGGCGTACTGCCTGCGCTCGACCAGGATTCATCAAGCACTTCAATGTCCAATTACGAAACCTTTACATCTTTTCTTAATTATGGCGGCTTAGTTTACATTTATTAAACAATTTAGGAGCTGAGAAGTGCTGCAAGGCTATCTATAACGATAATAACATTGCGCTGCCAAGTTTCCAAGCTCGTAAATTTGTTTTATAAATACATGCTAAGCCACAATGATCTAAAAAATATCTCCAGGTTGCGTAAGTGGGCACGTAAATACTTGATAACAACAGCATAACTTTTATGTCTAAAAGAGCATCAATAGCGTCTATGGCCGACGATGATAACTTTTGGTTAAAAATATAAAAGCAGGCATAAAAGGCTGGGATCCCGGGCCGTCCAGGCGCAGCGGGCGGTGGTGGTGAAGCCTCGAGTAACGCTTTATATATCCTGGAAAAAGTTTAGCGGGTGTTCCAGCGAGTTTGGGCGCTGGAAGCCGTAATCACCCGTCACTCACCGTCACTCACCAACACCGTCACGAAGACATAATGCAGGTATACTCTTATTGTTGAGGTAGGTAGGTAAGATAACCTAAACGAAGGATTTTAAAAATGTGATTGAAAGCTCCTCATAGTGCGCATCATAATGAATGATACTCACCTCCCTCTCCTAGAGATTAGAAGTGTTATATATATATATGTATATATATATATATATATATATATATATATATATATATATATATATAAGGAAACAGACAGAAATGAGATCAATAAAACTGGACAAAAGTGAATATGGTGACCATCTGTCCCTGTCAGCTGACACACAAAGTAAACAAAGCAGAGGGAGGGAGGACAAAAGCACACCGGCTTGCGTTACATCACCAGTGGCTCTACACGCCCCACTACAGTACAAGGCGTGGCGCCAGTGGCTCTACACGCCCCACTACAGTACAAGGCGTGGCGCCAGTGGCTCTACACGCCCCACTACAGTACAAGGCGCGGCGCCAGTGGCTCTACACGCCCCACTACAGTACAAGGCGTGGCGCCAGTGGCTCTACACGCCCCACTACAGTACAAGGCGCGGCGCCAGTGGCTCTACACGCCCCACTACAGTACAAGGCGTGGCGCCAGTGGCTCTACACGCCCCACTACAGTACAAGGCGTGGCGCCAGTGGCTCTACACGCCCCACTACAGTACAAGGCGTGGCGCCAGTGGCTCTACACGCCCCACTACAGTACAAGGCGCGGCGCCAGTGGCTCTACACGCCCCACTACAGTACAAGGCGCGGCGCCAGTGGCTCTACACGCCCCACTACAGTACAAGGCGCGGCGCCAGTGGCTCTACACGCCCCACTACAGTACAAGGCGCGGCGCCAGTGGCTCTACACGCCCCACTACAGTACAAGGCGCGGCGCCAGTGGCTCTACACGCCCCACTACAGTACAAGGCGCGGCGCCAGTGGCTCTACACGCCCCACTACAGTACAAGGCGCGGCGCCAGTGGCTCTACACGCCCCACTACAGTACAAGGCGCGGCGCCAGTGGCTCTACACGCCCCACTACAGTACAAGGCGCGGCGCCAGTGGCTCTACACGCCCCACTACAGTACAAGGCGCGGCGCCAGTGGCTCTACACGCCCCACTACAGTACAAGGCGTGGCGCCAGTGGCTCTACACGCCCCACTACAGTACAAGGCGTGGCGCCAGTGGCTCTACACGCCCCACTACAGTACAAGGCGCGGCGCCAGTGGCTCTACACGCCCCACTACAGTACAAGGCGCGGCGCCAGTGGCTCTACACGCCCCACTACAGTACAAGGCGTGGCGCCAGTGGCTCTACACGCCCCACTACAGTACAAGGCGTGGCGCCAGTGGCTCTACACGCCCCACTACAGTACAAGGCGTGGCGCCAGTGGCTCTACACGCCCCACTACAGTACAAGGCGTGGCGCCAGTGGCTGTACACGCCCCACTACAGTACAAGGCGTGGCGCCAGTGGCTGTACACGTCCCACTACAGTACAAGGCGTGGCGCCAGTGGCTGTACACGCCCCACTACAGTACAAGGCGTGGCGCCAGTGGCTGTACACGTCCCACTACAGTACAAGGCGTGGCGCCAGTGGCTGTACACGCCCCACTACAGTACAAGGCGTGGCGCCAGTGGCTGTACACGCCCCACTACAGTACAAGGCGTGGCGCCAGTGGCTCTACACGCCCCACTACAGTACAAGGCGTGGCGCCAGTGGCTCTACACGCCCCACTACAGTACAAGGCGCGGCGCCAGTGGCTGTACACGCCCCACTACAGTACAAGGCGTGGCGCCAGTGGCTGTACACGCCCCACTACAGTACAAGGCGTGGCGCCAGTGGCTGTACACGCCCCACTACAGTACAAGGCGTGGCGCCAGTGGCTGTACACGCCCCACTACAGTACAAGGCGCGGCGCCAGTGGCTGTACACGCCCCACTACAGCACAAGGCGCGGCGCCAGTGGCTGTACACGCCCCACTACAGTACAAGGCGTGGCGCCAGTGGCTGTACACGCCCCACTACAGCACAAGGCGTGGCGCCAGTGGCTGTACACGCCCCACTACAGTACAAGGCGTGGCGCCAGTGGCTGTACACGTCCCACTACAGTACAAGGCGTGGCGCCAGAGGCTGTACACGCCCCACTACAGTACAAGGCGCGGCGCCAGTGGCTGTACACGCCCCACTACAGTACAAGGCGTGGCGCCAGTGGCTGTACACGCCCCACTACAGCACAAGGCGTGGCGCCAGTGGCTGTACACGCCCCACTACAGTACAAGGCGTGGCGCCAGTGACTGTACACGCCCCACTACAGCACAAGGCGTGGCGCCAGTGGCGGTACACGCCCCACTACAGTACAAGGCGTGGCGCCAGTGGCTGGATAGTTACATTCATATCAACGTTTGGTGAAGATGTAAGGCAATAAGTATGAGGACAGTAGCTGAGGTACAAGAGAAAGGGCTGGGTTATGGGCGTGGTGCAGCAGCCCGCAGGTACAACACACAAACCAAGTTCATTAACCATACATGAACACGACAGGTTCAGCACCACAGCCAAGACTAGCAAATGTACCAACAGCTTTCAGGAGTCTCAGACGAGAGCACTCTGGAAGCCGTGCACAACTCCGCCCGATAACCTTTTTTAAAGAGTGCTGGGAAGACGGGACACCACGAGCGTAGCTCTCATCCTGTAACTACACTTAGGTAATTACAACACGTGAGAAAGCAGTGTTGTTATAAACGGGAAGAAACGACAGAATGTGGCCAAGTTCGATGCTTAAAAGTTTAGAATTACAAAGTGATATTTCACTTTATTTTTATCATTCAAACGCCTATGAAAATTGAATTTCCAAGATAAAAAAAGTTGAAGACAAGATGAAAATCGGAATCCGCGGCACCTGCCTGGAACCCACACATCAAGCACGGGAATAAGGAAGCATCATACTGATGGGTTAACGCATAAGAAGTGATCCCAAGAGCTGGAGCTCGTTTTCTGCAAGCACAGTTAGGTGTTTACACACACACACACACACACACATTCTTTTAGCGTGAGAGTAGTAGAAAAATGGAATGCACTTGGGGAACAGGTTGTGGAAGCAAATACTATTCATACTTTTAAAACTAGGTATGATAGGGAAATGGGATAGGAGTCATTGCTGTAAACAACCGATAGCTAGAAAGGCGGGATCCAAGAGTCAATGCTCGATCCTGCAAGCACATATAGGTGAGTACATATAGGTGAGTACACACACACACATGCCCATTATGTGAGCTACAGATCACCTTACATAAACAAAATGACAGTCATGAATATATAATGTGTGTGTACGTGTACCTGCCTAGATGTACTCACATTGTTGTACTCACTGAGTTGAACTATCCAAGTTGTTGTTGTGGGTTATGAGCCTCAGCTCTTGGGTCCCGCCTCTCAACCCTTAACTGTGTAGGTTCCCAAGTCTACCTCTCATATCTACGCCTGAAGCTGGTGATGGAATCTGCCTCCACCACTTTTTATATTCAAGCCATTTGTTTGCTATCATGAGACTGAAAAAAATAGATTGTAATATTTCCTTAACTCATTCGAGTTCTTAGCTTCCACCTGTGGCCCACTGTTCGTGTACCACTCATACTAAAAGGTTTGTCCTTGTCTCCCCCCTGTCAGTTTCCATGAGAATTATGTATATCGCGATCATATCCACTGGCAGGTAATTGCCTCCCTCCCTGGCATTACCCTCCCCTAATGTATGCCAGCCGCACTTCACTCACACTGAAAACAAGTTTTGTTATGTACCTCTGGCTCATGTGTGTGTGTGTCTGTGTACACCAGACTTCTAATTACGTTCAAGAGGGAACTTGATAAACACCTTCAAACCTAAATCCTACGTGTCGACGTTTACAGATGATGGAAACCTGATAAGAAGAGTGTGGAATACGATCCAGGACCAGTGGAGGAAAGACCCCTAAGACAGGTGGAGGATCACTTGTGCCTTGAGTATTGTTCGATATTCACTTTCCCCGTTCAGAGCAGGAAAGATTGCTGACATAGAGGGAATACAGAGAATCTATACGGCACGCATAGATACGACATAACACCTAAATTATTTGGATCGTCTCAAACATCTTAAAATGTACTTTCCAGACGTTAGAGGTATCAAATAATATATACATGGGAGACACTAAAGGGCCAGGTCCTAAATTTGCATAGTAGAATAACAACATGCTGGAGTGAACGATAGGGCGAGAAATCTGCATGAGCCGGTCGGCCGAGCGGACAGCACTCTGGACTTGTGATCCTGTGGTCCTGGGTTCGATCCCAGGCGCCGGCGAGAAACAATGGGCAAAGTTTCTTTCACCCTATGCCCCTGTTACCTAGCAGTAAAATAGGTACCTGGGTGTTAGTCAGCTGTCACGGGCTGCTTCCTGGGGGTGGAGGCCCTGGTCGAGGACCGGGCCGCGGGGACACTAAAGCCCCGAAATCATCTCAAGATAACCTCAAGATAACATCAGAGGAAATGATCTCTGATTGTGCAGAGAATCAGAGAGGATTCTGCACTCAGCGACGGTCGGGAGCAGACGTGTCCGTTCTGCTAGACATCGCTGCCTGCCCACAAGACATCCATCATCACTGCGACCCGTTGATGGGGGGAGGGGGGTGGCACATGGCACCAGCCACCTGGTGCCATGGTACAGAGAGTGAAGGCCACCTTCCTGGACGACTATGCGTTCACCAAGAGTGAATCCACTCATGCAAGCCCTCTCCACCGCCACCATCACACACCCGTCAACTTTCGCCAGGAGGGAGTGGATGTTGTACTCTTCTACTCACACAAGGAGTAGAGGCGGGGTCCAAGAGCTAGTGCTTGATCTTGCAGGTGAGAACACACACACACACACACACACACACACACACACACACCACTCGGCGTGTAGAACTCCTACAGGGATGATAATGGTAATCCTTTAGAGACTTGGTGTTAGTTGAGTGGGCGCGAGCGGGGTCATCTGCAAACAAGGTCGAGATCACCGTCTATTCACAATGGATTTTCACCTCTGAAGACAAACTTGCCACGGGGGAAAAGGAATAACATAGCACTGAGAGAGAGAGAGAATAATTTGTTACGTTCTTTCTATAGTTTAATTTTATTTTATTAATGCTTTTGAATTTGACAATATATAAACAAATTTCTATGCATACCTCATTTCGTATCTTTGTATGAACCTATATAAAAAATTAGATAAACAACAAACAGCATATGGATGTGGGGTCCCTCGATTGTTTCAAGCGCGGGTTGGACAAGTATATGAGTGGGATTGGGTGGTTATAGATAGGAGCTGCCTCGTATGGGCCAATAGGCCTTCTGCAGTTACCTTTGTTCTTATGTTCTTATGTTCATAAATCTGTATAAGATTCAGCTACCGGGAACAAAAAGTTCCCAGTAGCACGGGCTATGGTGAGCCCGACTGATTTATGCAATTATAGAAAAACCAACAAGAAGCAGTTATGAGAGGTAGCAAACCACCAATCTGTTGTGGTTGTCCCCCTGGAACATATGAGGATATGCGAGAAGGGGAGATCCCATAGACAAATATGTTCTTCAGGTTATACTGATTGCGGAAATTAAAACATATTAAATCATTCAGGTTCCAGCTATATAATCCCGGCTCATTGATACCCGGAGGAGAGACTGGAGCAGCGGCCTCCAGCCCGGGAAACCAAGGGTCGATACTGTGAGCTGATTGGCTGGCCGCCGGGAGTGGCAGGACGTGCTGGTGGGGGGAGTTCCTGGGGATGGTGGGGGGATGTGCAGCCCCTTGTGTAGGGGGTTGGGTTGTAGCCCCTGGGGGTAGGTGGGGAATAGCCCCTTGTGTAGGGGGTTGGGTTGTAGCCCCTCGGGGAAGGTGGAGGGCAGCCCCTTGTGTAGGGGGTTGGGTTGTAGTCCCTCGGGGAAGGTGGGGAATAGCCCCTTGTGTAGGGGGTTGGGTTGTAGCCCCTCGGGGAAGTGGAGGGCAGCCCCTTGTGTAGGGGGTTGGGTTGTAGTCCCTCGGGGAAGGTGGGGAACAGCCCCCTTGTGTAGGGGGTTGGGTTGTAGCCCCTCGGGGAAGTGGAGGGCAGCCCCTTGTGTAGGGGGTTGGGTTGTAGTCCCTCGGGGAAGGTGGGGAACAGCCCCCTTGTGTAGGGGGTTGGGTTGTAGCCCCTCGGGGAAGGTGGAGGGCAGCCCCTTGTGTATGGGGGTTGGGTTGTAGCCCCTCGGGGAAGGTGGAGGGCAGCCCCTTGTGTAGGGGGTTGGGTTGTAGCCCCTCGTGGTAGGTGGAGGGCAGCCCCTTGTGTAGGGGGTTGGGTTGTAGTCCCTCGGGGAAGGTGGAGGGCAGCCCCTTGTGTAGGGGGGTTGGGTTGTAGCCCCTCGGGGTAGGGGAGAAGGCAGAGGCAGTCCCTGGAGCGAGGGGAAGGGGCAGAATACGCGGTTAAAATGAATCTTAAGAGGAATTATTTATAAGGGCAATGATCAATATAGCGTAGTGTTATTCCCTCTAGTAATGTTGGAACCAGTAATGTCCAGACCAGGCTGTTGGACGCGGCTGCTCGCACAACCTGGTTGATCAGGTATCGTTTGGAAGTGTTTATCGAGTTCTCTCTTGAAGACTGTACAGTCCGTCCTCCTAAGGTTTCCCAACGTCAAGAAAACGGTCAATGTAAAGTGTCCTTTCCTAACCTACCAGAGGACCCAGAACAGAAAACGGGACAGTACGTCACTTTCGAGAGCCGCTTCCATTTTCTAGTACGACAATTTTTGGCCTTAGGTAACGCCTACGCTCGAGATGCGACGTTCTTTGTAAGAGGACAGGTTGAACTGTAAGGGGTCGGCCAGTTATGCCCCCTTATGTGTTAGTGGAAGTGTCTACAATCCAACAACATCAGCTGATTGTACTACACAACCGAAATTCTATCATCCACACACTTCACACTGTGTCTGGAGCCGGCCTCCACCTCACTTCTCAGTGTGTTCCATTTGTTCACTTGCTCTGAGAATAAAAAAAATGTTTCTGATGTGTCTGTGGCTCATTTGGGTATTCAGTTTCCACCTGTTTCCCCCTTGTTTAAATACCACCCTCGCTCAATAGTCTGTCCTTATCTGTCATATCTATTCTGATAATTTTGTATATGGTAATTCTGTCTTCCCTAAGTCTTCTAGCTTCCATTGAAGTGAGGTTTAATTCCTTAAGTCATTCCTCATAACTCGTACCGAACTGGTATGTGTCCAGTCTGGTGGCATACCTCTGGACCTTCTACAGATTTTGTGTTTAACAGGATAAGAACTACACGCTTTTGCCGCATATTCTAAAAATGGTCTGACGTACGTGGGACATAAGGTTCTAAATTACTTCGTAGTAATTTTGAACCTTATGTACAACTTACATAAAGTTCTTACTAGTAAATTACAGCTTTTATATAGGCAATTCTTACCTTGACTAACTTTTCATATGCCGCTGATGATATCCCTTTGATGTGAGTCTCGGGTGACAAGGTTCACTGTCTTACCTGTACACGTTGCTGTTATTAAACTATTCACTCATTAAATTTGAGATATTTTTCTAAAAATTTTGGAAATTCTCAATAATGAGTTACTTGGAAATGTCCTGAGGATTTGTAATATAATTATTTCAAAATTGTTTGATTTCGTGCACAATGACGATCATGGGTATGCCATCTACCTGGGCTGTGTGGATCTGGAACCCTGTACCCCAGGCGTGTGAGGCCATAGCACTCTCGACTGGGCTATGAGTAGTCGTAATAAGAAAAGTTTCCAGAAGCACCATCCCGCTGCTTCTGGAATTTTTAACTTTCCCCTGACTACTACTGAAGCCCAGAGGAATTACTGACCCACCAGTAATGGGTAAACTCGAGATACCCAATACCCAGATGTGCATGGGTAAACTCGAGAACAAACCCGTTGACAGTTTACCTAAGTCAGATGTAGGTGAGCCAGTGTTGGCAGCCCCCCCCCCCAAGACACCTGTAGACCAGCCCACCAGAAGTAGGATGTGTGAGTCTAAGGTCTTCAAGGCCAGGATTAGTAAAGCATTTACTTGTCCACTTACGAAGCCTGTATATCTTCCCTTAATCACGGCAAATTATTTTGTATTTTTTAAGCCGTTTTCGAGCTTAGAAACATCGCCGTCCAGTGTAATTATTGTTATAAATATCTCGTAGTGCTTCCGAGTAAACCTTTTCATAAATAAATACTAAGTGTCAGTGATTAAGAAAAGATGTACAGGTTTCGATCGACTGGTGTCAGTCTGGCTTAGTCTTTCAAGTTTATAACTTTAATGTTGAGGTTATATCTACATATTACTGATGTGAGGCTGTTTTTTGTCTTTCAATTCACTGTTGTTGTTGTTAAAGATTTAGCTACTCAGGACGAAGTGTCCATCTAGCACGGGCTATGGTGAGCCCGTAGTATCCTGTTTCCAGACCTGTTTGGCCCTTCACAGCCAGGCTTGAGGCCTGTCGTCCATGGTAATAGCCTGATCATGCAGTCTATTGGTGTTCGCAGCTTGCAGGCCCACGACGGTCACAGCCTGGATGATGAAGCAGTTTCTGCCAGAACTTGATCAAAACTATAATAGACTCCGCCTTTGAGAGCACATTCCTTAAATAACTCAACAGTTTTTGTATACATTCAGTGGGCATTCAAGACGGTATTTACACGTGAGAAACTCTGGCTCCACCATCAATAATTTTGGTACAGTTGAAAAAAAAAGCCTAGCGTTCGAGTCACATTTAAATTCAGTTCCAACGGTTTATTAAGTAGTAACGGCCCGGCCTCAGGTGTGCATACATATATACATACATACATACATACATACATACATACATACATACATACATACATACATACATACATACATACATACATACATACATATACAGCCAGTGGTGTCATCGCTGGAATTGTGAGTTCTCCTTCGTCTGAGAGCCTTCACCGTGATCCAGCTTGCAAGGGGGCTTATATCTCCACTTACGAAACCACTACATCTTTCCTTGATCATGGCGGCTTAGCTTGTAGTTATTAATCAGCTTATGAGTTCCGATGTGTTACGAGGTTATAACAACAATGACCTGGAGTCCCGGATCACCTTACAGTGTTGCCACGCTCATAACATGTTGTTTATGATATACTGGGATAATATACCATGAAGCTACTCGCTTACTCGCAAGTATATTTTATGTCCATTTTTTTCATTGTGAATTTTCTTTGTTCCTGGATTATTGGTTCCCTCATGATACGCTGAACTGACCGACCTGTTCTCCTCGATACTGAACTGACCGACCTGTTCTCCTCAATACTGAACTGACCGACCTGTTCTCCTCAATACTACATCGCATTTTTGAGGTATAATTTCCCTGAGGGCAAAAACTGCTGTGCTAAAGATGGCAGCGGTTCGCGAAATTGACGCGATGTCCCGTTTTCTATTCCTGGGTCTTTGAGTAGGTTAGGATCGGGTAATTTAGTACAACAGTTTAGTGACGCTGTGAACGCTCGGGAGAACGGACAGTGCTGTTAGCGAACGCCACGTTCATATTAATAGACTTATTAACACTAGAATACCTGATCAACCAGGCTGTGATTCATAAGTCAGGCTGCGAGCAGCCGCGTCCTGCGACAAGAGCCCTTTTGACCAACCGGGCTGTGGTGGATATATGGGCCTGCGGGCCGCTCCAAGCACCAGCCTGTTGAACCAAGCTCTCACAAGTCAACCTAGGCCGGGCTTGGGGAGTAGAAGAACTCCCAGAACCCCATCAAGCAGGTAGCCTGGTTGACCAGTCCACCAACCAGTAGGCCTGGTCGAGGACCGGGCCACGGGGACGTTGAGCCCCGCAATCATCCACTAGGTTAGAGGCATTTGTTTGAACATAAGAAGATAAGAACAAAGGTAACTGCAGAAGGCCTATTGGCCCATCTCTCAAGGTAACCGCAAGATAAGGTAGAACACAATGGTGTTCACATTAATAACATGTCTGTTATAGTGACACAACATAATGTTCTAGATTGTGTTTGCTTCTACGAGATGAGGATTTTAATACTACACAGCAAGTTCTTGACACACACTCTTGACACACTGCGAGCAACCGCGTCCAACAGCCTGGTTAATCAGTCCAGCAACCAGGAGGCCTGGTCGACGACCGGGCCGCGGGGACGCTAAGCCCCGGAAGCACCTCAAGGTAACCTCAAGGTAACACTATGTAACCCTTCACATAGTCCCAGGGCAGCTGCGTAAGTGACCAAGGTACCTATGTATGTTCACACACAATTGTTTACCTGACAGAAGACATGTAAACAAGTTCATTTAGCTAAGAAAGTGACATATGAAGCTAGTTACACGATTGCTAATGCTATATATATACATGTACATATATATATACAATCATTTACACAAATACATAAACATATGGATAATCTTTTTATATCACAAGTGATTCAACAAGAGGCTCACAAGTCACTATACAAGGCACTTTACATCTATGGTGAGTCACACAGTTACTAGCCTTGCTGCACACCCACCCAACTGGGCGGCAGCTTTAGTCATGTGCTCCACACCCACCCAACTGGGCGGCAGCTTTACAGTCATGTGCTGCACACCCACCCAACTGGGCGGCAGCTTTACAGTCATGTGCTGCACACCCACCCAACTGGGCGGCAGCTTTACAGTCATGTGCTGCACACCCACCCAACTGGGCGGCAGCTTTACAGTCATGTGCAGGCTGCACCTACAATAAGTAAACTTTGGATACTTCGCTAAGATTCCTGGCAATGCATCATCATTATGAATGAAGTACTTACGGCATTTGTCAGGCATTCGCGACATGTCTGGGCAAAAATGTCAGAGATAAAATGCCTTACTCTGATAACATAGAAATGAACCATTGGGTCTGAGGACAGACGCCCCCCTGTGTGTCGGGGCACTCATGTGGCGAGTTTGTTTACTCTGGGTCATAGTTGGTCTGAGGCAGGGCTCCGGCACTCTCCCTGGTGTGCCTGTCCCATCCTGTGTGTGTGTGTGTGTGTGTGTGTGTGTGTGTGTGTGTGTGTGTGTGTGTGTGTGTGTGTGTGTGTGTGTGTGTGTGTGTGTGTGTACACTTTTCCACTCTCTTTAGTGTCCCTGTTCCATCCTGAAATTGTGCATATATTTCCTACATCTACTCACCTTTCTCGAAATTGACTATTGGTAAACAAAAGGAACCCTCCATCTCATTTTAATTTACTTTACATCTTTTGGTCACCCATTTACCTCCTCTTCCTTCACCATTGTCATCATTCTTCTATCTCAATTTCTCCACAGGAGAGAGAGAGAGAAAGTTTTACAACGAGAGTGTACCCGACTTCACGTTGCGAATAATAAAGAAAAGCTTGGTGGTATGGGAGTGCGGTAAGGTATGTTTGGGAAGTGTGTGGCAGCAGCATGAGTGGCGCATTAGGGGGAGACCACACCATGTGACCTGCCTTGGTCACCACTCACATCCACCCGGCACCACGTGTCCTGCCCTGGTCACCACTCACATCCACCCGGCACCACGTGTCCTGCCCTGGTCGCCGCTCACATCCACCCGGCACCACGTGTCCTGCCCTGGTCGCCGCTCACATCCACCCGGCACCACATCCACGGACCCCATCCTCAGACCTCCAGTATCAGCTATTGATACTGATAATAGCTCCAAAGAGCCTCCACTAACGGGGTCGCCATACCCCGTGCTACTTGCAACTTTTTGTTCAGAGTAGCCAAATCTAAAACAACAACAACATGCTCGTTAATCTAGCCGCAAAGACCCTGTTTATGAATGAAAATACTTTACTACACATGTTTTACAACTGTTTACGTTCGATTTTTTTGGTATCATATATTTTTAAATTCTCACCCCGGTCTCATAAACTTTGGCTAAGTTCTCATTAATCTACCTGCGAAGATAGATTAATATATATTATACACACACACACACACACACATTATATATATATATATATATATATATATATATATATATATATATATATATATATATATATATATATATATATATATATATATATATATATATCCTTCATTGTGTGACGTTGTCATATATAGAGAATGTCTGTCTGTGCAAGGTTGGAGGTCAGACGCTTACGGCTCCCAACACTTAAATGGTGTAACCTTTTTGGGGTTGACCCGGGCACCGCCGGATACCCCATATAGTTCTAATATATAATATTTAGAATTTAAGAAATTACTGATTTTGAAGACACAGTTCACTAAAATTGACGACTGCGGCTATTGGGTCGACCCAATAGCCGCAGTCGTAAACGGGCTGTAACGTGTCTCTTGTCAAGTATTGAAACATTCCCAGAGGGGGGGAGGGGGCGACCGGTTACCGGGTTAACGAGCGTTCGGTTAACGAGCGTTCGGTTAATGCAGTTGAGGATGGGCTGGAATAGGCTGCAGTCAGGGACGCGGTCAAAGTCGGACGCTGCAAGCAGTAGCTAACTGAACCTTGATACAGCTTCTCTATACTTATGAACGAAATACACTTATATTATTAGTGAGTACTTCCTATGTAGAGTCACAGGTGACTCTTGACTGTGGGAAGTCGAGTGACTGGCCGGGAGTGACTGGTGGTGTCACAAACCAGTACTTATTTGAACGTTGATCATTGCCAGTGTAAGCCAATATTATTTCAAGTAATTGAAAAATATATTTTCTTGTATAATTTTGTTTGCTATCAATGTACATTTATTTATATTAAAGCATTACTTGTGTGCTTGTCTTTATCGTGTATGTTCATAGTTATGTGTTCATTTTGTTAGAATTAAATTTAAAATTACTTTGGTTACATTAAAGTTATAAACTTTCTTGGTGTACAAATTTTATAGTGTGTTGTTTCATCATATTTTACGTTTTTGTTGTAATAATTTGTTATTGTCTTGCTTTTCATTTTCCTTAGATTCCGAATTATTCTTTTAATTATCACTTTTTATATTAGTTAGAGAGCTCTCTCTCTCTCTCTCTCTCTCTCTCTCTCTCTCTCTCTCTCTCTCTCTCTCTCTCTCTCTCTCTCTCTCTCTCTCTCTCTCTCTCTCATCCCTAGCAGGAAGCAACGAGACTCACACATTTTTGTCGTTCACCAACTTTAGGAACTCCCTCATGGCCCTGGACGCCCCCACGTTCCCGGACCCGCTCCCACACCTGCATAGGTGAGGAGTCCTGCCCTGGCGCTCACCATACTTCCCCCTGGCCCTCACGGCTCCCAGGCGGCGCCACCGCAAGTGTAGTCTTGGTGCATGAGAGATTTGGTATTTTATTTTTTGTATTCCCTCCATCCGGATTGATCCGTGTTTTCTCCTGCTGTACTGAAGGCTTCTCCGCTGCGCTCAAGAGCAGTTAGCCACTGTAGTATACCTGGTTGAGTGTTGTGTTAACACCAGGACTTGGCCCTCCCACACCTCCTTGGTTGTAGTTCTTGGTTTCTGTTGGCTGAGGCATCGTGGAGTTGATACAAGTGTTGGTTTGCTCCCTATTTTGCCTTCACTTTCCCTTCTTGCCTTGGACGTATATGCCTGCTCTCTTCCCCTTCCCCACTAGACCCTGACGACGGAGCCCCCAGCACCAGCCTGTGATCTGGATGCAGCGACACGTTCTTTGGCGTTCCTTCCTCCTGACGGGCCTAAAAATGCCTCGACCTGTCTTCCCTCCGCCCGTCTCTTCACTACCAAACATTCAACCCACAACAAAATGTGTCTTTTTTGGGTACTTCAGCTGTCTCGTGTGTTTGTGACCCTTGACCATTTTCCCACTTCAGGAACTTACAGACTTCATTCTCTTCATATACTTTTCAAGAGTGGGTGGTGTGGCCTGTCCTCATAACTGGGCGGCCCACCCTACACCCACTACACCTTCACCCCGGCTTGACCTCTGAGGTGACCCGGGCAGCTCAAGCTCATTCATGTTGTCCATACACTGACTGCTTTGTGGAGCAAGTTGACCTAGACTTGACTCCGTGCATCATCCTCCATTACCTCGTCCATTAACTAGGAACAGATGCTTCAGTTTCTGTTTTATATTCTCACTTTGCTTACGCTGATCCACTTGACTAAACTGACCCAAGTTGAAGTTAACGCAGAGTGACCTCAAGCAAGTCCATCAAAACTCCGCTTTTTTTTTTTTAATTTAAATTTCTGACTCTCTTCCTTAACCTCGCTTCCATAGTGACTCCCGAGGAGATCAACCTCATGCCATAAACGACCCCATGCTGAGGACGACCTCAGGCGAGGACGAAATCAAGCGAAGAACGACCTCAGGCGAGGACGAAATCAAGCGAAGAACGAACTCAGACGGGAGATCACCTTTCGCGGACGACGATTTCAAGCGGAGGACGACTTCATGCCAAGGATGACCTCAAGAGGAGGACGACCTCAGACCAATGAGGCCCTAACCTCCCCCCCCCCCGTCCATCCCACCCGGCCGTGTTGATATTCACCTTTAGTCTCTCCTTATGTCTGGCGCCCCTGGAGTTCACACACTAAAATAGCGTCGTCTCCCCTAGCTGCCTAAAATATTCCACTCCTGAAATTGGGCCTCGTTACCAGGCTCTCCAGGAGGAGGTAATTGGTGCGGTTGGTTCCTCCGGGCACAGCTCGGCCTCCTCTTCCCCTGGCGGGAGATTGTGGCAATCAACCGGTGTGCAGCGTACTGCAACCAGCTGTACTTGATCTTCCTCGTGCCAGGTGTTTGAGGTGTGGGCGAGAAGAAGAAATTGAGGGAATTCGGCGAACACGTACAGCACGCGTAGACACGGTAAAGCACTTCAAGTTATTGGGACCGTCTCAACGCATATGAAATGGAAACTGGAGACGAGAGAGGTACCTACGTAACATAGACATGGACGATTACTGGAAGGCAAGGTTCCTAATATTCCTAACAAAATAATAACATATTAGAGTGAAAGATATTGCAGGAAATGCAGAATAGAGCTATTGAAGTGTAGAGGTGCCATAGGCAGAATCCTACTGAACACTGTATGAACACCAGCGGTGTTCTCCCTCAGATGTATTATTGCCAGAACAAAAGTAGACGTGTTCATGAAGCAATTAAGCAAGTTCCTGCGGGAAGTGCCGGACCAACAGAGGTGTAATGGATATATGTGTCTGCAGGCCGCTCCAAACAACAGCCTGTTGGACCAAGTTGTCACGAGGTCTTGGTTATTAGAAGCCTTGGGAAGTAGAACTCCCAGAACTCTCTCCAGGTATACTCCAGGCACAGTGGCGCCAGAGTATACCACGAGACCTGCTGCGAATGATCCATCAGTGCCGGGCTCGAAAATAATGGTGGCATTAACACAAATCAGAGAGTCGGACAACTATGCTCAAATATGAACCCAAACCGGGCCGATAACACTAACACAGCCTGACCAAGGGAGAACCAGAGGACGCAACACAAGCGCATTTCACCATTGGACATTAACCTTCTATAGCCATACTATATAATACATAACTTTACCCCTCATCTTAGTAAACAGTGACATTCATTGAATATGCAACAAACATCGCTTCATTAAGTACAATTCCCCTACTACTGGTAAAGGAATATTTACCAACAACTCTTATTATATCTTATATGTTTCCGCCTGCGTCTCTAATGCTGTGAGAGTAATGAATTACTAATGTGTGTATTAAATTGTTCCCATTGATGTAACCTGTATTGATGAGCTTCCTGCGCGTGTTATCACGACTCCTCTTATACTCTGTATCCAGCGTGTTCCTGCTTAGCCATCTCCAGCCCTGGAAGTGTCGTAGGGCTTTCAAGTGTGGGTGTTTCTCTCTCTCCTCTCCTCTCCCTCTCCCTCTCTCTCTCTCTCTCTCCCTCTCTCTCTCTCTCTCTCTCTCTCTCTCTCTCTCTCTCTCTCTCTCTCTCTCTCTCTCTCTCTCTCTCTCTCTCTCTCTCTCCACTGTCATTATTACTGCTCTTTATTCGTGTAATATTTTTTGACTTGTTATTCCTTCTATTGTCATCTGTTAGTTTCTTGGGGTGTGTTAGGTGGCCGTGTAATAATACGTGTTCCTGCTTCTTCCACTCCTTCCCGCCCATCCTTACGGCGCCTGCTTTTTATTTTATTTTTTATGTATTCTAGTTTGTTGCTCTTCGTTTTAGTATGTTGCTCGAATAGTCAATTTTGTGGCCGTGTTTCTTTGGGACTGTGTTTGTTTGTTTTTCATCTTGTTTACACTTGACCGTGTCTGCTCTAGATCCTTTCCGCTCTTGACCGGATCTCCTTACTTTTGACCGTGCCTACATTTGACCGTGGCTGCTTGTGACCGTGGCTGCTTGCTTTTCACTGTGCCAAACATAATTTGACCGTGTCCCCGGCGACCGTGCCATTTTTGCCCAGGTGTGCCGCTGACTCGGTATTTTTCACCGTAAATATATTTCCTCGCTCGTCCATCCTCCCATTTTGTTCGTGTCTGGCCGGATTTTCTCCCTGCTGTTCCTTAACACTGTTTGCTTCCCGCTTGATTGTGTTGTGTGGAGCATCTTGCTGTTGTGCTTGCTGGGTTGTGGAGCTGTTGATATCTTGCTATAACGTGTGTTGTGCTGTGTTGTAACTGTGTGTAGTTGTGCACTTCTGTGGGGGGTGTTGTGAGTTGTGAGTACTGATATATGTGCTGATTGATCAAGTGTGTGTGTGTGCAAGTCTAATTGGGCAAGCCGAGTTAAGCTTCAGCTCCTGGCCCTCCCGCAACTGCTTGTATATGTGGGCTTACCTGTGACTGCGGTGAAGTATAGTATAGCTCTCTCTGTCCCCCACATGTAGTTGTTATTCTTGTTGCTTAAATGTGTACTCATCTATTTGTATTCACCTATTTGTGCTTGCGGGGGTTGAGCTCTGGCTCTTTGGTCCCGCCTCTCAACTGTGTGTACGCGTCAGTGTGTTGAGCGGCCACTCATACTGTTGTTCTCTGTGTATTCAGTGTGTGGTATTGTTCCCTGGTGTGAGTGTGTGGTATTGTGCTCTGGTGTGAGTGTGTGGTATTGTGCCCTGGTGTGAGTGTGTGGTATTGTGCCCTGGTGTGAGTGTGTGGTATTGTGCCCTGGTGTGAGTGTGTGGTATTGTGCCCTGGTGTGAGTGTGTGGTATTGTGCCCTGGTGTGAGTGTGTGGTATTGTACCCTGGTGTGAGTGTGTGGTATTGTGCCCTGGTGTGAGTGTGTGGTATTGTACCCTGGTGTGAGTGTGTGGTATTGTGCCCTGGTGTGAGTGTGTGGTATTGTGCCCTGGTGTGAGTGTGTGGTATTGTGCCCTGGTGTGAGTGGTATTGTGCCCTGGTGTGAGTGTGTGGTATTGTGCCCTGGTGTGAGTGGTATTGTGCCCTGGTGTGAGTGGTATTGTGCCCTGGTGTGAGTGGTATTGTGCCCTGGTGTGAGTGTGTGGTATTGTGCTCTGGTGTGAGTGGTATTGTGCCCTGGTGTGAGTGTGTGGTATTGTGCCCTGGTGTGAGTGGTATTGTGCCCTGGTGTGAGTGGTATTGTGCCCTGGTGTGAGTGTGTGGTATTGTGCCCTGGTGTGAGTGGTATTGTGCCCTGGTGTGGTGTGTGGTATTGTGCTCTGGTGTACAAATACAAATAACAGCACATTTGTAATGTGGTGTTATTCCTTGTATTAGGCACTGTGATGCGAATTAGTTCATTTGGCAAAATTCCATATACTTGTGAGTATGTTGCCTTTTGTGCAGACTAACTGTTGTGTGCTGTGTGCTGCATGTTTACGCTCGATAGTATTTTGAAGTTTTATGTATGTAGTTCATGTGGATCATGATCACTCTATATTTGTCGACGGTATCAAAGCATTATTATGTGCACAGACACCAAGAGTGTACAGAGTGCACGTTGAAGTGCTCACATGTGTAGGTGCACATATATGTGCGTACCCGTGTTGGTGCATGTGTGTAGGTGTACGCACGTAGGTGCACATATATGTGTGTACCCGTGTTGATGCATGTGTGTATGCATGTACCATATATGTACTTATTAATCAGCCAAATAGTGACTAAGCAATATGTCATATATGTACTGTCTTGTGCAAGAGCGGGTTGCAACCAACGTACACACGTAGGTGCACATATGTGTGTGTGTGTACCCGTGTTGGTGTGTAGGTGCACGTGTGAAGGTGCACATGTGTAGGTGTGCACAGGTGGAGATATGCAGATTATGTTCTGGAGTGTTCAAGTGTGCAGTGGTTTAGTGCACTGGCGCTGAAGTAGGTGGGAGTGTCCAGTGTGACTCCCGCGCAGAAAAGGGCGGGAAGGTAAGGCGCATGCGCACTGTACCTGTGACTGGACTCAAAATACAAACACAATTTCCATGTTTCATCAACTTGTATATATATATATTGTGCCAACTAATATATATTTAAATTTATCAGTAATGTAATAAATATTCCCATTTAGAGACTTGTATGAATTTGAATGTGATAAAATGTCATTTATGTAACATCAACGACCCCAAGCGCACTTCAGGTGTATTTTGTTCCGATATGTTAATTGTTCAATTAGCAATTGTTAATTAACAATTGTTAATTAACAATTGTTAATTGTATGAGGTCGTTAGTGATACAAGTCGCCAGTGTCAGGTTTAGAGAGATAAGGCTTATCTAAGAAGCTTTGTAGTCAATTAACAAGAAATGTTAATTGAGACAGAAATAAGGAAGACAAAGATAGATTATGAGATTAGGGGTCGAGGGAAGTTTCCCTCCGAGAGGAAGTTTGGAGAGCAGAACTCTCGGAATCCATTTTCAGGTATATTCCAGGTATGTTTCTTGCTCTAACGTACGACAGGTCTGGATACAAACTGGTCCAACCAATTGGACTAGTCGGTAGAACGATGACCTCGCTTCCTCCAGGGGCCTGAGTTCGATCCCCCAATGGTGTAAGTAGTTAGGGCACCGTTCCTTCACCCTCCCCCCCCCCCCGTCCTCATATTCCAGCTCCTTGTCCTCACATCACTCTCGCTTGACTGATTATGAGAAACAAAACAGCAGCTTTGAGAATAAATATTTCAAGAATCTTGAGGAGAGAACACTACACCACACCTGCCCAGAGCAGACCCTTCACAGAGGACGTAGACACAGTAGTAGACACAGTAGTAGACACAGTAGTAGACACAGTAGTAGAGACAATAGTAGACAATAGGCCAGTCGAGCCTGGCCTAAGGCTGGGCTCGGGGAGTAGAAAACCTCCCAGAACCCTCTGGGACTGAAAGACCCGTCGAAGTGGTACCAAATCTAACACAGTTCACACACACAGTCATCCCAGGCTCCCAGTGGGGGATGTTTATAGCCACATTATGTCAAGACACTACCATAATGTAGTGTCTGCTCTATGAGCAGCAGCTGGTTCACCCACTTGCACAATAACACCTCAGTGATGAACAAACTTGAGTATGTTTTGAGGGTACCCTTTGAGGGTACTTCAGTACCCTTTATAATAATTATAATACTAATACTAATAATAAATCTTTATTCTGGTAAAAGTACACACATACAAAATGAGTTACAAACAGAAGGTTGGATTATTAGATAGAGCTAGTAGATCGTTTCTGGTACTAGATCGTTTCTGGCAAGATGTGGGAAAAACACTTAAAAATTAAGACTTTAACTAATTGAGATCAAAAGAATGAATTGGACTTAAAAGGGGAAAACAGAATGACAATAGTTATATGTTGGATGGAACAGGCAGAAATTGCAACAGATCAGCAGAAGTAATTTTAACTAAATAAACAGACTACAATTATTTTTTTAAACATGTTTTTGTACAAGTTTATACCTGGAAAATATCAGCAGTTATACAAGTTGGTCAATAATCAGTATTACTTGAAAATAGCAAGACATAGGTTGACATTTAGGAGGTAAGGTAGGTTACATTGGAGTTGATAAGGTAGTACTTAGTATTTCTCTTAAACTGATTGAGAGAGAGATACAGTCTTTGACATGATTGGGAAGGTCATTCCACATTTTGGGTCCCTTGATTTGCAGAGCATTTCTAGATTGGTTAAGTCCCACTCTTGGAATATCAAATATATATTTTTGTTTTTAGTATGGTGCCCATGGGTTCTGTTACAACCTTCTAGGAAGCGTTTAAGGTCAGGATTGGCATTACAGTTCAGAGTTTATATATATATATTATATATATATATATATATATATATATATATATATATATATATATATATATGTATATATATATATATTATATATATATTATATATATAATGTATGCAGGTAGAGACAAACGAGGGGACAGTATGGGGGAGGGGGTTGATATAGAGGTGGAGGAGGTTAACCAGTAGGAGTCGAATCGCCCCTCCCCCCACCCGACCACCAGTACAGGTGTGAGGGGGGAGAGATGGGGGGGCGCCGGGCATCTCCCCCCCCCCCTGGGGCATGATGTGACACGCCCACATGCAGGTCATTGACCAGGATAGGTCCTCGTCTGTGTCCCCCCCCCACTCTCTCCCTCTCCATTAGTAATAACAAAAAATACTAATGGAAAAGTGGAAATTGAACCTTTGATGACGTCAGTGCAGTAGCATTTTAGAAAGGCAACGAAGCCTGAAGGCTGGAGTGATACGGGAGCCGGGGCGGGTAAACACACGTGTAATATGAACACTGCTGTGCTGGCTGCTCAGCCTAGGACTGAGCTCCCAGGGCGCTCACACCAACACTGAGAAGAGAGGGAGATGATGCTGCCAGAGGTTAAGGCAGGCGGCGGCGGCCGGGAGAGTGATGTTGACTCGGTGGTGGTGGGAGGGTAGGCACACATGACTTATTGAATGTGTAAATATTTGTTGCTTGAGTAATGTAAGTGTGTGTGTGTGTGTGCTGGTTTTCCTTCTCCATATCCTGCTCCTCCTCCTCCTCATCCGCCTCACAATTCTTCTTCTCTTCATCCTAACTTGACTAATTTCCTTCACTTCCTCCAATCATCGTCTTAATCACCCTGCTCTTTCTATCTTCGCCACTCTCTGCATTCTGTTTGGAAGAAAGTTGAAAATCCAAGGCCCCGCTTTACCCGTTATTACCATTGATCTCACTTGATGGGATGCTGCCCAAGTCCAAGATATATACATAGCATCACCATGTGGCCGGCCGCCTCGCCCGATGGCGCCCCCATCCATTACCTTTCTACCAGTCTTGTTATCTTTGGCCAGTCAGTACCTGATCCTCTCCTCCCCACACCCACGCCCACGCCCACATAAGCATACCCACCAGTAGATGGGCGTCAGTGAGCACGCCCACATAACACCCCATCTTCCCCCACGTTCGCATTTGCCCATAACTCAATCTCCTCCCAGCCCCATCCGCGGACCAACCAGGCTGTGGTGGACATATGGGCCTGCGGGCCGCTCCAAACAACAGCCTGTTGGACCAAGCTCTCACAAGCCAAGCTTCAACTTCTGGGAGTTGAAGAACTCCCAGAACCCCATCAAGCAGGTACACTCCCTCAGCCTCTCTCGTTACTACCTTCTTATTGTTTCGAGAATCAATGTCTCAGCGGCCCGGTTTCTGTCCAAGCCTCCTCGTTGGGGGTCTGGTCAACCCAGACTGTTAGACGCCGCTGCTTGAACTCTAATGTTTGAATCACAGCCCGTGTTATCTTTTGGAGGTGTTTATCTAGTTATCTTTCACACAACGGAAGAGGTCGGCCAGTTATGCCCTCATTCAAAACAAGAAAAATTGCTGATCTTAAGAATTTACAAAGATCCTGTATGGTTAAAATTCACTCAATAAAACATCTCAATTATTGGGACCGCTTAAAACTTTTACTCCCTAGAGCGCAGGTCGGAGAGATAAAGAGTAATTTACACTTGGAAAATATTAGACACTGGTTCCAAATCTAGAGAAATATTACCACAGGAGGAAAAGAACTCCCAGAACCCCATCCAGGGGAGCCGGTCGGCCGAGCGGACAGCACGCTGGACTTGTGATTCTGTGGTCCTGGGTTCGATCCCAGGCGCCGGCGAGAAACAATGGGCAGAGTTTCTTTCTCCGTATGTCCCTGTTACCTAGCAGTAAAATAGGTACCTGGGTGTTAGTCAGCTGTCACGGGCTGCTTCCTGGGGGTGGAGGCCTGGTTGAGGACCGGGCCGCGGGGACACTAAAAGCCCCGAAATCATCTCAAGATAACCTCAAGGTTACTGAGTTTATTAATCTATCTTTTATTGGGTTTGTTGCTCTATTGTTTTACTTCTTTTTACTGGATTTATTCTTTGATTCGAATTTATTGTGAGCCACAAAGTTAGGATTAGTCAATAAAAACAACAATAAAAGTAATTCTGGGAAGCCCATGGAAATAATCAAATAAAGTCTGAAATATGGAAGCGATTGGTTCCGATTGGTTAAAAATGGAGGCAGTGTCACCGAACGAGGTCTCTACGATGAGTTGGGATTGACGAAACTGTTAGTATATGTTCTATGTACAGAAAGTCTCGGTGAGATATGCTGAAAATAAATAATTATCATATTTTATAAATAATATTACTATTATTATTAGCTCACAATAATAATAATATTATTATTACACTGTTCACCCAGCAGGGGAAATAATGCGCTTAATAACCTAACGGGTTCCAACACCTCGTCAGAGAACCAAAGTTAACAAAAAAAATGTATTATTATTTTCAAATAAAAGCTGCATTTTACTAGTATTTTCGAAGAAGATATTTTTGTCCCTATATTTCCCCCGTCTTTCCTTCTTCTCTGTCCTCCCCTCACTAAGTCTTCCCCTCCCCTCTGCACTACTCTCTTCCTGCTATGTCTGTAACACCCCGTGAGGCTGATAGTATTGCCTCGTCTTCCCCCTGCTGTTAGTACCATTGTTAACCATTCCTCCCCACTCTCCCACCCTCCCCTAGTTAATTCCTCTCCATCCTCTTACAAGTTTCTGGGTTTCTCCCCATCTTCTACCCATATTGCTTCTCCCCTCACCTTCCCGCTTTCCCCTAGTCTCCTCCATTTCCCCTCGTGTCCTCCCACTTCCCCTTGTCTCTCCGGCTTCCCCTTTCCCCTCCCTCTCTTTACGTACAAGTTTATATCTGTCTCGATGTCTTTGTCCTCTCTAATGGTGTAATATTTTACGGGGTCCAGCCTCTCTCTCTCTCTCTTCTCTCTCTTCCTTTCTCTCTCTCTCCTACGTTCAATGGGAGTGCTTAAACACACATGTGTGAAGTTGTTGTTGTTGTTTAAGATTCGCTACTTGGAACAAAAAGTTCCAAGTAGCACGGGCGATGGCGAGCCCGTAGTGCCTCTTAATGTGTGACGGTATTAGTGTAGCAAGTCGTCCCTCGCCTTGTTTAAACTTGTCACCATGTCAAACACACTGTGAACACAAATCTAACTGCATGCATGCATGTGTGTGTGTGTGTGTGCGTGTGTGTGTGTGTGTGTGTGTGTGTGTGTGCGTGTGTGTGTGTGTGTGTGTGTGTGTGTGTGTGTCGGGGTAGCAGACGTCGGTATAAATGCTTTCATGTGTTAAATGTTTGCATTTACCTGAAGGAGAAATATAATTAATTGACAGGATAATAATATGAAAGGTCAGGTGTTAATCTGAGGTGGGACAATTCTACTCGCTCCAGAATCATATAACAACTCAAGATGTTCCAAGACTCTTCCACTCCTGTGCCAGGTAGGTCCACTACGGGCTCACCATAGCCCATGCTACTTGCCCTGCTCTTGTGCCAGGTAAGTTACGGGCTCACCATAGCCTGTGCTACTTTGAACTTGTTCCCAGTAGCTTAATCTATAACAACAACAACATCCAAGACTCACAGTAATGTCGACTCATCAGTACTGTTGAGGAGCGGGTCCAGCTGCTTGAACCAGGAGGATGTAATACTCTTTTTCAGGTTATATGAAGACTGCAGCCGGTGTGGCCGTCCGTAACCTTACCTGCTGGAATATGTGCGTGCAGCGCCTGGAAAGCTGTTTTGTGTTTATATTTTGTTAAACACTACACAGCCGAGAGTTATGTTCAAGCGCAACCAGTTAACGTTCTAGTGCGTCCCTGTTCACGCCCACCCTGCACGCCCACCCTGCACGCCCACCCGCGTGAACGACTCGTAAAAAGGGGTCACGGAATCCCCACTGGGATTTTCTGCAAGAGCAGTGTGTGACCATAGGAGGCTCTCCATACAACCTGGGCGCACTAGTGTCTAGGTAACCTCTTTTCTTTAAATAATTAAGGAGTATCTAATAATTAAGTTACTTTAAATAATTAAGTACTCTTTTAGTAACAGTAGACGGGCCCTGACTGCTCGTTTAACATGCCCGCAGAGATAACAATCGTTTTGATTCGTAAAGTGACTATATTATATTTCTTTACGTACTAATGAGTTCCTAAAAAAGGCCCGGGAATATTGGGCTCTCTGCCGATCTCTCAGATATGACCAAAACAAATCTCCTTAATTAATACCAACGTAGCCCCTCGTCTCTTCCAGTGCCCGCAACCGCTGCTAGGATTCCTAGCGGAAGGTCCAACAATCTGAGAATCATTAGAACGTGAATGACTTCAGAAATTCCGAAGACAACAATGACTTAGCTCCCAAGCAGAAACAACGCCCAGAACGGCCTTAGAATAGGCACGTCACTTTAACAGTTCTCAGAACCCCACCTTGGCTAAGCTTCCCAGCAGGAGCAGCAAAGCCCCTAGGATCCAGCACTGAAGTATCGCAGGAGTCAGGCGCTTAAAGCTGAGTGAGTCAGGAGCCGGGAGCCGGCGGAGTACAAGCCGGCAACCGCACACTAAGGACACTCGCCTGGCTGTCTGGGCCAGAGTTTAACAGGCCTATGCGAATTTGCTTTTCCTTATTGTCTTGTATTCAAGGCCAAGATGATTTTTTATGGGGTTCTCCTTGTTTGTTCCGTGATGTGGTCGTGAAAAGATTTGTCTTCTTTCAGTAGGGGGCTTCTGGAGGTCTTCCAGTAGGGGGCTTCTGGAGGTCTTTCAGTAGGGGGCTTCTGGAGGTCTTCCAGTAGGGGGCTTCTGGAGGTCTTTCAGTAGGGGGCTTCTGGAGGTCTTTCAGTAGGGGGCTTCTGGAGGTCTTTCAGTAGGGGGCTTCTGGAGGTCTTCCAGTAGGGGGCTTCTGGAGGTCTTTCAGTAGGGGGCTTCTGGAGGTCTTCCAGTAGGGGGCTTCTGGAGGTCTTTCAGTAGGGGGCTTCTGGAGGTCTTTCAGTAGGGGGCTTCTGGAGGTCTTTCAGTAGGGGGCTTCTGGAGGTCTTCCAGTAGGGGGCTTCTGGAGGTCTTTCAGTAGGGGGCTTCTGGAGGTCTTTCAGTAGGGGGCTTCTGGAGGTCTTTCAGTAGGGGGCTTCTGGAGGTCTTCCAGGAGGCTTCCAGCTCTCCCTCAACACACCTCAGCTTTAGGCTTTACTATATTCCCTTGACACTGCTTCCAAGGAAGTTTTCTTCCTTCATTAGGCCACTCTTGGAGGCCTTCTTCCTTCAGTAAGCCACTCCTGGAAGCCTTCTTCTAGTAGCAACTCCAGACAATCTCTTCCTTCGTCCAGCGAGTTCTTTTGGATTTCTCTCTTCTTCCACAAGGATATTTTTTAAATATATTTTCTTTCAAGTTGGTTACTCTTGAATTTGTTGTATTTACTCTACCATCATTATCATTTCTACTGCCACCTCTACACTCACTTCATCACATTCATCCCCTTCACCATCACTACACAACAAACACCTTCGATTACAAACTTAATAAAAAAGTCTTTCCTGCCACATAATAAATAAATAAAGTAAATATATAGTCATACACTGAAACATTACAAATATATGAGAGAGAGAGAGAGAGAGAGAGAGAGAGAGAGAGAGAGAGAGAGAGAGAGAGAGAGAGAGAGAGAGAGAGAGAGAGAGAGAGAGAGTATTCACCTAGTTGTGCTTGTGGGGGTTGAGCTCTGTTCTTTCGGCCCGCCTCTCAACTGTCAATCAACAGTTACTAACTACTAACTTTTTTCCACACACACACACTAGGAAGCAGTCTATAACAGCTGTCTAACTCCCAGGTACGTATTTACTGCTAAGTAACAGGGGCATCGGGGTGAAAAACTGCCCCTTTCTCTCTGCCTAGTCCGGGAATCGAACCCGGGCCACAGGATTACGAGTCCCACATGTTGTCCACTCAGCTACCAGACCCCTACACAGACACACAGCGTGCGTGTATGCACTCACCTATTTGTGCTTGCGGGGGTTGAGCTTTGGCTCTTTGGTACCGCCTCTCAACTGTCAATCAACTGGTGTACAGATTCCTGAGCCTACTGGGCTCTATCATATCTACATTTAAAACTGTGCATGGAGTCAGCCTCCACCACATCACTGCCTAATTCATTTCACCTGTTAACTACTCTGACACTGAAAAAGTTCTTTCTAACGTCCCTGTGGCTCATGTGGGTACTCAGTTTCCACCTGTGTCCCCTTGTTCGCGTACCACCAGTGTTGAATAGTTTATCCTTATCTACCCTGTCGATTCCCCTGAGGATTTTGTAGGTAGTGATCATGTCTCCCCTTACTCTTCTGTCTTCCAGTGCCGTAAGGTGCATTTCCCGCAGCCTTTCCTCGTAACTCATGCCTCTTAGTTCTGGGACTAGTCTAGTCTACCAGACTCCTACACACACACACACACACAGCGTGTGTGAGAGAGTATATTGTTGTGTTATTCTGTACGCGGAACGCCACAAAAACCAGTTAGAGTTTCTCAAACTAGCTCTTGCAGGCCCCCTCAGGCAGAGCCTCGGGCAACACCCCACCACACTACACAGTTGGTGCTCTGCCTCACACCAAACCTCATAACACACTGATCCTAAGACACGCTCTTAGATTCAGTATGACTTCACTTCTAGGAGTGATCCTAGCGTGCCAGTCGCTTAACAGGGGGCCGCTATACTCATTGTACATTCTGGATTACCGGTGGACTCATAGCACTTACACTTTGTGTGTTGCCTCGCTCCTGGTGGGTCCTAGGAGGCTTCTGGTGGTCCTAGGAGGCTCTTGGTGGGTCCTAGGAGGCTCTTGGTGGGTCCTAGGCTCTTGGTGGGTCCTAGGCTCCTGGTGGGTCCTAGGAGGCTCTTGGTGGGTCTTAGGAGGTTCCTGGTGGGTCCTAGGAGGCTCCTGGTGGGTCCTAGGAGGCTCTTGGTGGGTCTTAGGAGGCTTCTGGTGGTCCTAGGAGGCTCTTGGTGGGTCCCAGGAGGCTCCTGGTGGGTCCTAGAAGGCTCCTGGTGGGTCCTAGGAGGCTCCTGGTGGGTCCTAGGACTCTATGCTACTTTCTGGAACCCTGAAATTCCTCTTTTTGCATTTTTCTACCTTCACGTCATTCTTAAGATGACTACACAATATGGTAAAACCTTTTCCAGCGTCTGGTGCCAGTTTTTTCCTCATTA